>NC_091457.1:12730955-12870955 GCF_027789765.1 Dendropsophus ebraccatus
AGACCAGTCATAGAGTGTGGAACAGAAGCAAGAAGATCAGTCATAGAGTGTGGAACAAGAAGACCAGTCATGGAGTGTGGAACAGGAGCAAGAAGACCAGTCATGGAGTGTGGAACAGGAGCGAGAAGACCAGTCATGGAGTGTGGAACAGGAGCAAGAAGACCAGTCATGGAGTGTGGAACAGGAGCAAGAAGACCAGTCATGGAGTGTGGAACAGGAGCAAGAAGACCAGTCATGGAGTGTGGAACAGGCGCAAGAAGACCAGTCATGGAGTGTGGAACAGGAGCAAGAAGACCAGTCATGGAGTGTGAAACAAGAAGACCAGTCATGGAGTGTGGAACAGAAGCAAGACCAGTCATGGAGTGTGGAACAGGAGCAAGAAGACCAGTCATGGAGTGTGGAACAGGAGCAAGAAGACCAGTCATGGAGGGTGGAACAGGCGCAAGAAGACCAGTCATGGAGTGTGGAACAGGAGCAAGAAGACCAGTCATGGAGTGTGAAACAAGAAGACCAGTCATGGAGTGTGGAACAGGAGCAAGAAGACCAGTCATGGAATGTGGAACATGAGTAGAAAGACTAATCATGCAGTGAGGAACAGGAGCAGGAAGACCAGTCATGGAGTGTGGAAGAGGAAGACCAGTCAGAAGGAGCAGGAAGACCAAACCAAGGAGCAAACAAGCGCTGACAGCGCTTGTTTGCTCCTCAATATCGCCCCCTGTAATAGGGGCTTTAGACTTTGAGATTAAATATAGTCTTTGCTGCTAGATGATCCTAGGTCAACGTTTAGCAACAGTCATGACAGTTCAGGAATAAGACCAGATGTGGAGGGTGGGAGAAGTACAAGAAGACCAGTCATGGAGTGTGGAACAGGATCAGGAAGACCAGTCATGGAGTGTGGAACAGGAGCAAGAAGATCAGTCATGGAGTGTGGAACAGGAGCAAGAAGACCAGTCATGGAGTGTGGATTAGGATCAGGAAGACCAGTCATGAAGTGTGGAACAGGATCAGGAAGATCAGTCATGGAGTGTGGAATAAGAGTAGAAAGACTAATTATGGAGTGTGGAACAGGAGCAGGAAGACCAGTCATGGAGTGTGGAACAGGAGCAAGAAGACCAGTCATGGAGTGTGGAACAGGAGCAGGAAGACCAGTCATGGAGTGTGGAACAGGAAGACCAGTCATGGAGTGTGGAACAGGAGCAGGAAGACCAGTCATGGAGTAGGGAACAGAAGCAGGAAGACCAGTCATGGAGTGTGGAACAGGAAGACCAGTCATGGAGTGTGGAAAAGAAAGAGCAGTCATGGAGTGTGCAACAGGAGCAAGAAGACCAGTCATGCAGTGTGGAACAGGAGCAGGAATACTAATCATGGAGTTTGGATCAGGAGCAGGAAGACCAGTCATGGAGTGTGGAAGAGAAAGAGCAGTCATGGAGTGTGCAACAGGAGCAGGAAGACCAATCATGGAGTGTGGAACAGGAGCAGGAAGACTAATCATGGAGTGTGGAACAGGAAGACCAGTCATGGAGTGTGGAACAGAAGCAGGAAGACCAGTTATGGAGTGTGGAACAGGAAGACCAGTCATGGAGTGTGGAAGAGAAAAAACAGTCATGGAGTGTGAAACAGAAGCAGGAACAACAGTCAGGAAGTGTGGACCAGAAGCAGGGAAACCAGTCATGGGGTCTGAAACAGGAAAACTAGTCAAGAAGTGTGGACCAGGAGCAAGAAAACCCGTCAAAAAGTGTGTAACAGGAGCAGGAAGATCAGTCATGGAGTTTGGAACAGGAGCAGGAAGACCAGGTGTGAGACAACAGGAAAACCAGACATGCAGTGTGGCGCTAGAATAAGAAGACCAGGCATGGATGGCGCGCAATGAAACAGAGATTCAGAAACAGTTTAAGGCTATGTTCACACAACATGTTAATGTCATTACCAATGGCCGTTCTTTTCAGTGAAAAAGACATCCGCTGGTAATGAAACGTTTGCATTGACTTTAATGCAACAGCAGCCATGGCGAACAGTGGCCGTAGAAAATAGTTGTGCTTACAATGTAAAGTACGGCTGACGGTCGTACTTTACATTATGTTTGATGCTTAAACGGTTCTGAAAATTTCTGCAATCCAAATGGGAAAAAGATAATGTTCCTGGTAGTGTCGGCCGCAGGACCATGTAATACAGTGGCCGTTGTTAGCAGCTGAATACAGCGTGTGAACATAGCCTAAATCTTCGCGCTACTGTACTGACACAGTGTAATGATACATGACGCCAGAAGGTCTGTGCACAGACCTTATACACATAATGTTTAACTGCACCCCTTAGGATTTGTGCCCCATTGATCCTAGGGACAGGCCGTCCATATTCACGTCCCAGCAAGCTCTGATTTTTGCAGTTTTCAGCATCTTCTTAGCTTAGTTCTCCAGCTGCAGCACATTGACATACATTCTCCACGCTATTGCAGAGCATTGGCCCACAACCTACATCTGTTGTGATACTACAACTCCCAGGGGAGCCACAAGCGGCAGATCACGGTTGTAGTGCCTCTAAGATTCATTTCCGTGAATACTAATGGAACATTTTTCTCCTGTCTCTAAATAAGTATTTTCCACCTATAATATATAATGGCAGCTTGATACTTTATATTTTTAGTGATCGCTTTATAAAGTCATCAGGGTCAAAAATTTTCTGGCAATTACCTGTGTTCCAGAACATTATCCCAGTTGAAGAAATGTATTATTGGCGGCCGAGCCTAGTCAGACGCGTGTCCCTGATTACCGCCGCCGCTTGCCAAAAGAACACCACTTAGAGGACAACATTGTGGAGCCGGAGCTGCGGAGCGTTCCATCACTCTCCATAGATCATTACTTACCAGAAAGATTCAGTTCAGCTCTGCAAAGTTTAATTGGTGCTAAAATTAACTTGAAGGAAGCCGCGTGTAGCTACAAAACGGAGGCGGAAAAAAAAAATCCGCAATCGTGTATCATGGGTGAAAAGTTTAACGCCGGCCAAAATGATTGCTAAGTAAATAGAATGATGGGATTTTTCCAGAAGTGATTTTTCTACATTGTTCATTGATATGCTATTGTAAAACTACAATTCCCAGCATGCTTCAACAGCTGCAGTGGGTGAATGGTCAGTCCACATCCGAGGGGGCACATCCGATTACCCAGGTAACCTTGGAGTGTCCTTGGTTTTAAAGGAGAAGTCCGGGCACAGACTTTTTTTTTTTTCGAAACAGCTGGGGAGGAGGTGGGTGAACATGACAACATGTACTTACCTCCCTGGCTCCAGTGCAGGGGTCTTCTGTCCTCCGCTCCGGCTCCTAGATACTTCTAGGTCTGAGTGGCACCTGGAACTTGACATGTTAGGCTCGCTTCTGAGGCGTTACCCCACTGGCTGAGCGGCCCTGACACGTCACGTCCCAGACCTAGAAACGTTCAGGGACCACAGGACTGGAGCGGAAGACAGCAGACCACAGAGCTGGAGCCGGGGGAGGTATGTACTCACCAGCACTATTCCTGCAGTGGCATCTGTTTCTTTCCAGCTCTGCTGCATCCACACATTTCATTACTGAATCTGGGTCATGGAACCTCAGATCAGGAACCATCTTGACCTTCAGATTGCAAACTGCATCCTCTCCCAAATCTGGTGTCAATCAAACGATGCATGAGCCCACTATCACATGGGCAGCTAGACCTCGTACCATCTCTGCCTACTGGGAGCACAATGTGGTAATCCCCATCTCTGTATTCTCCTAAATAAGCTCAGAGACTATAAGTATACAATTGTATATTTGGGGGTGGGGGACCTAACTGATAGAGGATGTTAAACCTTATGGTGGTGTGGAGGCTGAGCCTTGGAAGTGGCCAGCCTCAAGGATGTCATAATGGTAACGTCATCCAGCGGCGGGCATGCTGGTTAAGCACAGGAGTAAGGATCTTCAGGAGGGTCATTGATGCCCTTAACCCCCTCCCACCGCTGCACTGTAAATTAACATCGCTGCAGCCCATGCTTGATCCTCCAGCGACGTTAATTTACGCCGCAGAATGACACAGGCGCAGGAGCTGCGTCTGTGTCATCCACGGTTGGTCCCGGCTATCAGTGATAGCCGGAGTTCTACCGCAACTCTCAGGACCGGAGCTGTGCTCCGGTGCAGAGAGTTAACCCTATGGATACTGTTGTCAGCACGACCGCAGCATCTATAGGGCTTCTGGCAGAGAATTCTCTCTTTACAGAGGGAGAATTCTCTGTCCGCTGTCCATCGGGGCTCTGCGAAGTGATCGCAGAGCCCCAATGGTAGCCATGGAAACCGGAAGCCTCAGGAGCGCAATGGGGGGAGGGAAGGCAGGACGCGTACCAGGCACAAGATTGCAACAGTGACAGGGTACAGAGGAGAGGGGGCAGACATAGGGGCAGACATAGGGACATAACCTTTGGGATCATTATAATCCCATAAGCTGATGTCCTAAAACGACTTGGGCATTGATGAATCAATGACTCATGGTCGTGAAAGGGTTAAAGTAGGCTAGCTCTGCGGTGAGCGGTGGGACTGGCCTCGGGAAGGCATTTCCCGCCAAGTTGTGATGACGTCACAACCCGAGGAGGAAAAGGCCTATCTCGGCTGATGAACTGACCGCTCAGCCAATCAGTGACTGGAGAAGCGCCCCACCCCCGTCACTGACTTCCTGAGAGGCTAGTCCATCAGCTGGGTTGTGGCGATTCTGGGGAATTCTAAGGCCGTTCCCATCGCTCACTGCGGCCAAGGGGCGAAGTAATTTAGGACTTGTAATCAATTTTATGATCCATCAGACTTCTCCTTTAATACCAAAAAATGTGTTTTGCGCCTTCGTTTAATAGTCTGTGTTTATTATTGTTGGAGTTTTTTCAAAGGGGAAGCAAAGGTCCATCCCATATCCAAAAGTCATGTGTATGGGAAGTTAGGTTATCTTTGCGCCATCCACATTAATAACATTATAACACAGTGTTACACTAAGTCAGTTCAAAAAGAGTTAACTGCACATCAGCTCAGATAGCTATCCCCATAAATATCATACCTGACAGCCTGACCTTTCTCTCCGCCATATACTGATACACTACCTGTACCTAAGGGGTGATGGGTCCTCGGATCCGGCCCTAGTGGTCACTCGGCCAGGATTTGTCTCCTATGCTTCTCTCTTCTCCCGGTCACATTTGTCACTATGTCACGAATCATCTCCAGCTGAACTCTTCTTACCACCCTGGACGCAGCCACCTGGAAGAGAAACCCTCCAAGGTAATGAAAGGAGAGATTTACAGGCAGGGAAGGGATTTAGTCACACGCATAGAAGCAGTTACAAGTCACCAATCTGACTAAAGAGCTGTGAAGCTAAATATTCCATCTGAATGATAAAATATTCATTAAAAAATGCAATAATACTAAAGAAAAAAAAAAGTTATATCTGCTTTTGTTATAATAATAACCTGTCAGGTGGTGTATTCTCTCCAGTCTGACACAGTGCCACCTCTGTCCATGTCAGGAACTGCACAAAACCGTAGCAAATCCCCATAGAAAACCTCTCCTGCTCTGGACAGTTCCTGACATGGACAGAGGTGGCAGCAGAGAGCACTGTCAGAATGAAAAGAATACACCACTTCTTGCAGGACATACAGCAGCTGATAAGTATGGGAAGGCTTGAGATTTTTAAATAGACGTAAATTACAAATCTATAAAACTTTCTGAAAACAGTTGGAGTACCCCTTTAACTCAGGATTAAAAGCAACCGCAGTCGTGTATGAATGAAAACCAACAATATGTCATCTTTTTAATAACCAGTTTAGATTTTTCCATTAGATCACAATGTAACCAAGAGACGTGTCCCGGCTGCCTGGCACAGAACGTCCAGAACGCGGCAGCCCCCCTCGCAGTAGCGTCCCTTTCAGTCTTTAATTTGCAAACCTTTTCAGCGGTGACCTTTCCGAGCTGATGAATTTAGCTGTGAGGCATTCACTTTGGATTATCTCTCAATGATATCTGATTGCCCTCCATTACTTGTTATCTTGTTCGTTTTTTAAAGGGGGGGGGGGGCATAAATGTCTTGGATGCCATCAGAACATTTGTTGACCTTGGACAAGCGGCCAACGACCTTGAGAGCGGATTAACCTGACGGAACCTTCTGAATTTGATTCGATACAAATGTAACAACTGAAGATTTTATGTTGTCTCCTTGTCGGTCAGCCCTTCCGGTTTTGTTGTCTTCGCCTCCTATTGTCTTGCCGGCGGGGGGAAGGATACACATGTAGGCAGTCACCTTCTATCTGGAAGCGGGCCAGTTACACCTGTCCTAGCGTTTCTGGGAGCTGATTAATGGCAGAGATACATTATGGGAGCTAATAGGAGTCAAATGAAGAAGGCTAGTCAAGTGGAACGCTGCAAATTGGCTCGCTCACATCCCTGAGTCTCCTGATGCCGGCCGCTATGGTCATTCTCATTCCTGTCCGGTTTGAGCTGAAAGCTAAAGGATTAGCGTGTAAATAACTCCAAACCAGCAATTGGAAGGCAGTCAGCTGTTTCATAGCTTATTTATTAACATGACAGAAATGTAAATCTGCAATGCACAAGCACCTCTCCTTCCCTGGACACTGTAACGTCTGTGTCATTGCACACAGCTCCCGGGCCTACCAGCTCGCCCATCCTAGGGTTAACTGTTGCAATGCCATGGGTGTTCAAATTATCCGTTCTTACAGAAATATTCCCATTGCAGGCTCAGATGATGGCTCTTTTCTCTACTCAATAATATATATATATATATATATATATATATATATATATATATATATTATATATAATATATCTTATCAGAGAATATAATATATATATATATATAATATATCTTATCAGAGAAATATATTTTTCTCTCAACCTTAGTAAGTTCATTTACCATCATATTTGGACAGGTAGACCTTTGGTTTTGGCTGTTCAGCCATGGTGGGTAGTGCAGTTTTGCAAAATCTGCAGGACCACAGGTTCCCTATGCCTGGCATACACCAATGTAAGGAAATTTGTAATATAACTTATCAGAGAAACATTCCTAGTATAAGTCAATGTAAGGAACGTTGTAATGTATCTCATCAGAGACACTTATTTTTTTTCTCAACCTTAGTAAGTTCCTTTACCATCATGTCTGTTTTGGCTGTGTAGGCATGATGGGCATTGCAGTTTTGCAAAATCTTCAGGAACATAAGTTCCCTATCCCTGGTATAAGCCAACATAAGGAACTTTGTAATAGATCTTATCAGAGAAACCTACTTTTTGATCTTCTTATTAGCTTCCTTTACCATCATGCGTGGGAGATAGTTGGAGGGATGAAAATTCCCTATTCCTGGCATAAACCAATGTAAGGAATGTTGTAATACATCTTATCAGAGAAACATATTTCTTTCTCTCCTTAGTAAGTTACTGTACCATCATGTCTGGACAGCTAGACCTTTGGCTTTGGCTGTGTATGATGGATGTTGCAATCTTACAAAATCTGCAGGACCACAGGTTCCCTATCTCTGGCTTAAACAAGGAACTTTGTAAAATATCTTATCAGAGAAACCCTCATTTTTTTCTCTCCTTATTAGCTTTCTTTATTATCATGTTTGGACAGCCAGAGCTTTTGCTGTACTGCCATGATGGGAATTTGAGTTTTGAGGCTGAAGGGCTGAAGGTTCCATATCTATAATTGAAGGTAAGGAATTTTGTAACATATCTTACCATAGAAAAATGCTTCTTTTTTAACTTGTTAGTCCTCCCCATGAGGTTTCATTTAATGTGAAAACAGCTCATGCTGCTGCTGCTTTTGAGGGTGTACTATAGACATATAGGGTGCAGGATCCTCTCTTGGGGGGTGTGTTATATAGATATAGGGGAGCAGGATCTCCTCTTCTGTGTGTGCTATCGATATATAAGGAGCAGGATCTCTTCTTCTGTGTGTGCTATAGATATAGGGGAGCAGGATCTCCTCTCCTGTGTGTGCTATAGAGATATAGGGGAGCAGGATCTCCTCTTCTGTGTGTTCTATAGAGATATAAGGGAGCAGGATCTCCTCTTCTGTGTGTGCTATAGAGATATAGGGGAGCAGGATCTCCTCTTCTGTGTGTGCTATAGAGATATAGGGGAGCAGGATCTCCTCTTCTGTGTGTGCTATAGAGATATAGGGGAGCAGGATCTCCTCTTCTGTGTGTGCTATAGAGATATAGGGGAGCAGGATCCCCTCTTCTGTGTGTGCTATAGAGATATAGGGAGCAGGATCTCCTCTCCTGTGTGTGTGCTATAGAGATATAGGGGAGCAGGATCTCCTCTTTTGTGTGTGCTATAGAGATATAGGGGAGCAGGATCTCCTCTTCTGTATGTGCTATAGAGATAGGGGAGCAGGATCTCCTCTTCTGTGTATGCTATAGAGATATGGGGGAGCAGGATCTCATCCTCTGTGTGTGCTATAGAGATCTAAGGGAGCAGGATCTCCTCTTCTGTGTGTGCTATAGAGATATAGGGGAGCAGGATCTCCTCTTCTGTGTGTGCTATAGATATATAGGGAGCAGGATCTCCTCTCCTGTGTGTGCTATAGAGATATAGGGGAGCAGGATCTTCTCTTCTGTGTGTGCTATAGATATATAGGGAGCAGGATCTCCTCTCCTGTGTGTGCTATAGAGATATAGGAGAGCAGGATGTCCTCTTCTGTGTGTGCTATAGAGATATAGGGGAGCAGGATCTCCTCTTCTGTGTGTGCTATAGAGATATAGGGGAGCAGGATGTCCTCTTCTGTGTGCTATAGAGATATAGGGGAGCAGGATATCCTCTTCTGTGTGTGCTATAGAGATATAGGGGGGCAGGATCTCCTCTTCTGTGTGTGCTATAGAGATATAGGGGAGCAGGATCTCCTCTTCTGTGTGTGCTATAGAGATATAGGGGAGTAGGATCTCCTCTTCTGTGTGTGCTAAAGGGATATAGGGGAGCAGGATACGTCCTTCTGTGTGTGCTATAGAGATATAGGGGAGCAGGATCTCCTCTTCTGTGTGTGCTATAGAGATATAGGGGAGTAGGATCTCCTCTTCTGTGTGTGCTATAGAGATATAGGGGAGCAGGATCTCCTCTTCTGTGTGTGCTATAGAGATATAGGGGAGCAGGATCTCCTCTTCTGTGTGTACAATATAGGGGAGCAGGATCTCCTCTTCTGTGTGTACAATATAGGGGAGCAGGATCTCCTCTTCTGTGTGTGCTATAGATATATAGGGAGCAGGATCTCCTCTTCTGTGTATGTGCTATAGAGATATAGGGGAGCAGGATCTCCTCTTCTGTGTGTGCTATAGAGATATAGGGGAGCAGGATCTCCTCTTCTGTGTATGTGCTATAGAGATATAGGGGAGCAGGATCTCCTCTTCTGTGTGTGCTATAGAGATATAGGGGAGCAGGATCTCCTCTTCTGTGTGTGCTATAGAGATATAGGGGAGCAGGATCTCCTCTTCTGTGTGTACTATAGAGATATAGGGGAGCAGGATCTCCTCTTCTGTGTGTGCTATAGAGATATAGGGGAGCAGGATCTCCTCTTCTGTGTGTGCTATAGAGATATAGGGGAGAGGGATCTCCTCTTCTGTGTGTGCTATAGAGATATAGGGGAGCAGGATCCCCTCTTCTGTATGTGCTATAGAGATATAGGGGAGCAGGATCTCCTCTTCTGTGTGTGCTATAGAGATATAGGGGAGCAGGATCCCCTCTTCTGTATGTGCTATAGAGATATAGGGGAGCAGGATCTCCTCTTCTGTGTATGCTATTGAGATATAGGGGAGCAGGATCTCCTCTTCTGTGTGTGCTATAGAGATATAGGGGGGCATTTTGATTTGTATTTTATATTGACTTCCAAAATGGACCAAAAAAAGGGATCAAAACGCATCCGTTTTTTTTTTTAGCGGACACAGCGGTTTCGATCCATTTTTGGATCTTTTTTTATTTTCAATTAAAGTCAATGGAAAAAATCGATTCACACAAATACATCTGTTTTTTCATCCTTTTTTGTGTGAGCATAAAACGGACTGCAACGGACCACCCTTACTCCTATATACCTTTAGTACGGGGGAAATGCTTTGGTCCTATCTCTGCCCAGAAATAAAGCCTTCCCAGTCCTGACCACCTCTCACTGCTAGAGCGGAATCCGTGTAAGAGGAGGCGATAGGAGACTGCGGAGATTCCAGGAAGAGCGATCACCTCCAGCCGCATCTCCGCTCGGGGCTTTCACACAGTAAATTTGGTATTTGCAAATAATCCTACAAAATAAGAGCCTAATCATTTGCAGTCGACACCGCGGCTGAGCCGAGCGCCGAGGACTCGGAATAACTAAGTCTATCATTATGTGTGATACAGCCATGGAAACGCTGCAAATGAGGAGCACAACTTACTGCAGGGGAGACGAGGGGGGACAAGGGGATTAGGGCGTCTAATGGCTTCTGTGATAGTGCACGGCTCTCGGGGGACAGGTTACTTCCCAAACAATTGAAGGCTTCAGCCACTAAATCTTTACCAAATTGTTTATAGAGAAAAGGCGATGTTCTACAAAGAGAATGAGCGCATGATACTAATGGAAAGTACCGGGGACGGGGCCACATGCCGAAACCTGCAACGGAGAATCAACTATGACATTTTAAAGGGGTACGCTGGAGAATTATTACTTTGACTTCTATTTAAATATCTCCAGTATTCCAGTACTTATCAGCTGCTGTATGCCCTGAAAGAAGTGGTGTATTCATTCCAGTCTGACACAGTGCTCTCTGCTGCCACCTCTGTCTAGAGCAGGAGAATTTTTCTATGGGGATTTGCTACAGCTCTGGACAGTTCCTGACATGGACAGAGGTGGCAGCAGACTGCAAAGAACACACCACTTCCTGCAGGGCATACAACAGCTGATAAGTACTGGAAGATTTTTATATAGAAGTAAATTACAACTCTATATAACTTTCTGAAACCAGTTGATTTTCAAGAAAAATATATATAAATAGCATAATGCACACTGTAATGTCACAGGAAGGAGGGTAAAAAAACAAAAATGGTGACGTCACACTACAGTGGTAAAGCGCACTATGACTATGCTCACAATGATGCCACAAAACAGAACTGATGCACATAGAGTTGTAACAGCAGGAGTTTCATGCACATAGTGATGTCACAGAATGGAAATAATATACACAGTGATGTCATTATTCACAGTATGAGGTCACAGAAAAGAGAAAACACCCTTGTTAGAAACTCACTTTATTAACTAGCTGGTGGCTTCTTAAAGGGCCACACGTACCAATAGACCACGACTTCAGATAATGCTCAAGCTGCCCTTTAAGGTTTCTTAAGGACCCTTCCCCCATCACTGGTCTGAGCAAGTAATTCATTTGG
This sequence comes from Dendropsophus ebraccatus, assembly GCF_027789765.1. Classification (NCBI taxonomy): domain Eukaryota; kingdom Metazoa; phylum Chordata; class Amphibia; order Anura; family Hylidae; genus Dendropsophus; species Dendropsophus ebraccatus. The sequence continues at coordinate 12,742,345 of NC_091457.1, forward strand.
TTCCTGTAAAGATATCTTAATCCTGTCTTGTCTGGCATTGACCCTGCTTGTATAGCTGCCTGTCCTGACCTCGGCCTGTCTACTGATTACAATTCTACCGACTATCAATCCTGCCCCGCTGCGGCAGCTTTGCGACCTTAGCCTATCAAGCAGACATTACTATCAGAGACAAGGCTAATGCATGCAGATGTCACCGGAGGAGGAGAATGCACACAGTGATGTCACACCAAGCAGATCTGGTACAGGAATAACGTCATACAACAGATAGAACGAGCAGTACAGAGATAATGCACATGGTAATGTTATGGTGCATTTACACAGACAGATTTTTGAAGCCAGGCACAGACTATAAACAGAAAGTTATATAGATTTGTAATTTACTTGTATTTAAAAATCTCAAGTCTTCCAGTACTAATCAGCTGCTGTATGTCCTAACGAAAGTGGTGTATTCTTTTCATTCTGACACAGTGCTCTCTGCTGCCACCTCTGTCCATGTCAGGAACTATCCAGAGCAGCAGTAAATCCCCATAGAAAAACCTCTCCTGCTCTGGACAGTTCCAGTACCAGACTTTCTGGTACTTGTAGTACAACAGCAGCGCTAGAGCAATCCGAGACCAAGGAAGGGGTTTAAGTTTAGTTATGATATGACTGCCGTAGCCGTAAAGAGCTCATTGTATTCCCAGCATGTGTGTCAATCTAGAATTATATTCACTAACATAGCGTGAAATTGGATCATCTTGTCAAATTTGCACCTCTCAAGCTCTCATTATGCTGACCACAAAACTTCTGGCTTTCTTTTTTTAATTCTTGTAAAACACAAAGCGATAGATCTGAAGACGTTACGGTCCCGTCACCAAGAAGCCGGATCGATCACTTTATGGTTAATTTGAATGCTCTTTGTAAACGTTGAATAAAACATCTTTTGTTTAATTGATTCCTTCCCCCGAAACGCATTAGTCTGCATGTGTTTTATGAGTTGTCTAATAATGGCGGAATCAATAGCAGACTTTGATCAGCCCAGCTGCCAAACTTGAAGACTTTGGAACGGGGCTGGGCGAGATGGGAACTTTTCCACTATTGAGTCATTTGTCAATAGAAGCGGATGGGAAAGTCATGTTAGGTTGGAGTATTGCACTTTAGGGCTATAAGAGGGAATTATTTTAAAGGTCCAACCATGCGTGTAGTAACCCGCTACGGGCCCCATAGTCTTCATTGTACCTAAGTAAGGTAACTCACTCAAGTAGGATGAGGTATCCACTGCAGCTAGTGTTTTTCCCACTTATTTTTATGCAGAGATGAAGCTCTCTAATAGTGCGTTTACACGTAACGATTATCGTGCCAATTCGAACGATAATCGTACGTGTAAACGCAGCGAACGATCAAACGACGAACGAGAAATCGTTCATTTTGATCTTTCAACATGTTCTCAAATCGTCGTTCGTTGTTCACAAAACGTTGTTCGCCGATTTAACCAATGTGTGAGATAGGCTTAAGCGATCTCAAAACGATCGCAAAACGATTTTCCATACCATATAATGTACCGTCTAAATGCTGATTGTTATGAAAAAAAAATTGTTACTCCGACATCGTTAATCGTACGATCGAGCCAATTATGGTTTCGTGTAAACGCACCTTAAAAGTTACCTATTTGTATGTCACGTGTTGCCTTTTGTTCACTCACACGTGCAGGTGCTTTCCCTCTTTCCTCAGCCTACATCTTCTCCTTTCTTTCTCTCTGCACACACACAGCCCACCAATCACAAGCAGGGTTAGACGGACCCCTGTAGTTAGGTATTAGTTTCCGGTCGGAGTTAGTCTGTAGTCTGTATTCAGCGTGAGAGGGAGCAACACAGACAAGTCTCTGCTGAAGCCAAGCCAGGGCCTGGCCAGTTTGTTTTGATGAGCACCAGAACCGCTATGCAGAGCTAGAACTCTACAGGGGGAGGAAAAGCCGCACAGGGAACACCTTGCCCACGCCAGGAACCTCTCTACAAAGAGCAGGGCAGTTACCTTAGGAGTCATAGGAACTGACCCCAGTGGAACAAAGGTACAGAAAGTCTATGTATTCTAATGCACAGCGCAGGACAACTGGTAAATTTCGGGAGTCTGCTTAATCCAGATAACAAGGCCCGGGGCTCGTATTACCCACCTAGGATGGGTAGCCCGCAAGTAGGGGGCATAAGGCAGTCAGACTAGAAGTCATGCATGAGTACGAGTATTTTCTATCTCTTCTTCTCCACACCTCTACTGTTCAGGCAGAGTACACTTCTACCTTGGACAAGGCTCCTCTGGCAATCTCTCTCTTCTCTACTGCAAAGCACTTCCTTCTGTAAAGTACCTTCACTCTATCTCAGCTACCAGCACCTGAGCCTCTTGCAACTTTGTATACCTGTTGCATTGAATTGCAAAATTACTTTTCTTTTATTGCACTGCATTCTCCTAAGTTAACTGTTCTGCTCTACTCAAGTACTGGACTCTGGCCTACTCCTTGTGCACCCGCACCCTCATACAACTGTACACTTGGGTTAAATCTCTTGGGGGGTTTGTGAGACGTTAACTGTCCGGGGTGGGTCCCATACCACTCCAGGCTACTGTGACTAGTGCCCAAGTGACCTAAGACCCCCCTCAGCTGCCACATCACTGTACCAGCTGACCCGGCATGGAGATCACCACCAAAACTCCCCACACATCACTGCATGTGGGTCCACCTGTTGTGAAATAGTCCAAACTGTGATGATACAGTCCTTGTGTCAGCTTTAAGCTAGGTTCACATCTTGTTTTCAGTGCCGCCCGGCATGGGACCAATGGCCAGATTGACTTGAATGGGCGGGACTTTTAGTGAATATGTTTTGTCCATTTCCTGCATGTACTGTATAATTCTTTTGTGCAGGAGTCAAAACGCAGTCTTCCTGCACAGAAATAGTGTACATCTGGGAAATGGACAGAAAGTAGTCACAAAATGACTACATCCAGCCGATACAAGTGAACAGGGCCCGACAACATAACATCGGCCCGACATCGGGCTTACTTCAGTATCCATTTTTCATAGATACCAAACATGTAGCCTAGTGTAGGGCCGAAAACAAGATGTGGAACTAGCCTTTGATGGGGTTGCCCTTTGTGGGACCAGTTAAGTTTTATGATGTGGCTGGGCATTATAAGCGTCCTCTATATGGCCACTACTGGACTTTCTGTAAAGGTTTTTCTTAAAACATGACTTCTCGTAGAAAAAGAAGTAGAAAATAAGGTAGCCAAGGTAGCCCAGATGGGTAAACCCAATGAAAGCTGTAATAGTGGCCATTTTGGTTTGGCACCCAAGATAAACATTGGATTGGGTAAATGGTGCTTACCATTTCAACGGTTGAGGGAGGATATGCCTGATAAATACTCCCCATTTTCATAGACACTATTAAGGTTCTGGGATGGTCCTGGGACTTGGAGACAAGGTAGATCTCTTCAAACTTATTCCTGAATAATATGCATTTTAACTTCTAATGAGCAAAAAAAAAAATAGTGCAAGTGGCATCATAAGCAATAAAAATTGTGCTTAGATACTTCAGTATTGGCATCTGCAAGCTATCTGGTGCCAAGTCAGTAAGTGAAAGTAAACCGAGACTATAGCTGGCCATACACTTTAGATAAGGGTCAGATGAATCCATTGATTTCAGTTGACCGTTTATAAGTCTGCCATTGGCGAGAAAAGAATTGAGCACATTGGATGCCCAGTCCTTTTATTTTCTTCAAGATAAACCACCACTCGAGGTGTCTGACTATTGTATGGGTATGACCAGCTATAGAGAATAGCTGCCAACTTGAAAGTGCACCTCCAGTGTTGGTCAACCGTCCATTGTGCAAGTAGACAAAGCTCACATTGGGTGGTGCAATTGTAGAGGAAACTGCCCGCCACCCGTCAAGTTCCATGTATAAATAGTGTTGAGCTGAGAGGCCAAACTGTTCGGTCTTGGTGATGCTCTCCATTCCCAAACACTGAACATTTAACTATTCGCAGCTGCGGAGGTTAGAAGCAGCCCTAGGGAGTCCTGGAAAACATGGATACAGCTGTAAGTACCAGGCAGTTTCCTCTACTACTGTACCACCCGAGTTTTCAAGGACTCCCTTGGGCTGAATCCAGCTTCTACAGCCATGGGAAGTCAAATGCTAGACATTCGCATTTGGAGATCGTTGCAGAACCCAAACAGTTCGGCCTCTTCTCTCAACACTTTGCAAAAGTCCTTTACTTTCAAGTTCTAGAAGTAGAAGTTCCCTTCCATACTGCACCACTGACACCGTATAACTACTTCTCAGCACCTGTCATTATTTCGACTTTCCCGTAAACGCTCTTCACTATGTCTTTCATCCTCGGTTTCTTTTTGACATTCAACGTTGGCATTGTCCGATCTCTCACATCTCCATTAGAAGTGATTCACTTGACCAGAAAACAATTAGATGTTTTGATTGCAAACACAAGGGCATCTCTCTGTTGACAGATCAACTCCTGGCAGTACATTTTGTGGGCAGCTAAATGGATAGAAGTCACGCCCTCGTCACTGGTTAATGCTGCAAGAAATGGTCTACAATCTCATGCCAAATATTGCAAAAATTACACAGCTCGGGGTCAGATTGAAGGGTTCCTGTAAACAGTTCTGGAGATTAAAAGCATGTGGGTGTTCACCTCCTGTGTACAGTGACCCGGCTGCACTCACGTCGCCTGGTTAAGTGTCTCCACTCGACAGGACTTAACTCTTTTGACAGATATTTTGCTTTCGGAAATATATTCTTTTTCGTTGAACTAAAGAAGTGGAGTTTTTTTTTTGGCACGGCGTATTTGGTCCCCATGAAACAAAAGGACTGACTGCTCCCCGATAGCTTCTGCTCTGTAATGGTGGCTCAAAGAGAGTTTTAACCTCTCTATTGACTTGGACCTTGGTGAAGTATCATTGGGATATGCCACTAATATCCAGTTGGTTGAGGTCCTAACTAGTGTTGAATGAAGAAGCCGACCTGTTTGTGTTTGGCAACGTTCTCCGAACCCGAACCCTAGACATTTGACTCCTCACGGCTGCAGAGATTGGATGCGGCCCTGTAGCACATGGATATAGTTTATGGCCTATGGCTGTATCAATGTTTTCCAGGACTCCCTAGGGCTGCATCGAACCTTTGCAGCTGCGTTGAGTTAAATGTCAAGTGTTCGGGTTCGGAGAACATTGCCGAACCCTCTCTGCTTAACACTAGTCCTAAATCTATAAGTCACCACTGATAAATTGCCCTTAGATCTGACCATAACATATCTTTTTGTTCTGTCATTGGCTGGCTTCCTCTCATATGGCTTTGCCAGTGCATATATTTGTTGCCTGCCCGCCATAACCCAACGGATGTATCCAGTAAGTGGACGAAGACCATGGACACTTAAAGCGAATGTACTACCGGTAAATCACTGTTCTGATATTTACGTAGATAGAGTGGCGGCGCGGAGATGCTGGTGCTGCGGCCCAGTTTCCCCATGTATGGCACAGTTCTACTCCTGGGAACTGCCTGGGGTGAAGCCTGGTGGCGGACAGGCCCGCCCCCAGTGGTAGGAAACTCCCGCTCCTCTATGATGCGCCTCCATCATTTTTAACATCCGGGAATAGAACACGCCGTGCGTGGGTACCAGACCGTGGTTCCAAAAAAGGACCACGGCACCAGCTTTCCCACGCTGGCGCCCCTCCATTCATGTAAACATCAGAAAAGCGACTCTGCCCGAGTTTGTCTGCCCAATGACCAGCATGAAATCCGGCTCGATAGCAAGGGGAACACAGGTGAGACATAGCTGTGCACTATGGAGAGGGCTCAATAACAGCAGTGAGAGCACCAACATCACATTGTCACCACTCTGAAGGGTTAATCTTAAAAAAACTGCCTTTTTTTAAACTGATAGATATAACTTAAACATTGCACTAAATGTCTTTATATAAAAGTGCTAATTATAGGAAGCAGCGATGACGACCCCCCCCCCCCCCCTCCTATTGCAGCCATGGCAGTAGACCGGGATAGTCGGCAGACCTCTCATTCGGAGGATGCACGCTTAATTACACCTATCAGCTGATGAATTTGCTCTGTGATCTGGACACAGCATGGCTCGTTGACCAAAGAAGTGAAAATTGTCAAAGGCGATTTCTCAGCTCATGGATCAACGTATCCAGAGCTTCACCAGAAGATAGAGATGATATTTTTTGGGATGTAAATAAGGTTTAGCATAGAGGACCCATGGGGTTGTCCTCGCACATCTCATTCATCATGTACTGTCGTACGGGAGGGGGGGGGGAGAGGGGATCGGCGCTGGTTCAGTACCTCTGCTAACCTCCAATTACTATACAGAAGCCTACGGGTTCTGCGTGATCTTGATGACTTACAAGCGACAGACCTCTCCAAATACCACCAGATTATCCAGCCGGTCATTATGATGCTGCCAATGAAGATAAATTCTCCCAATTTCTCTTCATCAATCTGAAGTCGTCAGCCTGGTGGAACTCCAACCGGCCAAATTGTCATTTTACAGCTCGGTGCAAATGAATGATCCTTGCCCAGAGACATTAGGTAAACACAGTGGCAGATATGTTTGCACATCTCCGAATGAGCCGATGCTTAATATGATTCATTGAGAGCAGATAGGGCAGCAGATCTTCTGTAATAACAGAGCTGTTTGTCTCGGAAAGTATCTTGTTATTGATAATCAATAGCAAAAAGCAGAGATGAATGATTGCATCGTGCCCTAGTTTCTTCGTTCAGCGTTTTTACTTCATATGAGAGATGCCGGCTTTGGAGGAAAATGGAGACTATGCCAACAGATGAGACTGGTGAAGGGTAGCATTGGGTGGCTGCTATGTGTCTCATAGGGTGTACTGGGCTGAGTGCATCAATAGGGTCATTTGTACGGGGTGTTTACCAAAATTCCTTCTATTGAGATCATTTGACACTGTATGTTTCTATGCGTGATCATCCAGAGATATGGTGCGAATTTAACCTGATGAAGTTTTCTCTAGCATGTTGTGATAAAGAGAAATTGGAGTCCTTAAAGGGGTACTATGGCAAAAAAAAAAAAAAAAAGTTCTTTTAAATCAATTGTTTTCAGAAAGTTATATAGAATTATTTTTGTAATTTCCTTCTGTTTAAAAATATCAAGTTATTATCTTATTAGCTGATGTATGTCCTGCAGGAAGTGGTGTATTCTTTCCAGTCTCTCTGCTGACATCTCTGTCCATGTCAGGAACTGTCCAGAGCAGTAGCCAATCCCAATAGAAAACCTCTCCTGCTCTGGACAGTTCCTGACATGGACAAAGTAGGCAGCAGAGAGCACTGTGTCAGACTGGAAAGAATCCCCCACTTCCTGCAAGACATACAGCAGCTGATAAGTACTGGAAGACTGAAGATTTTTTAATAGAATCTATATAGCTTTTTGAGGCCAGTCGATTTAAAAGAAAAAGAGTACCCCTTTACCATTTGTGAAAGGATAAGGGTGGATACAACTGAATTGTCATACATTAACACCCACCTGGCCACATTGGCAAAGGTTTGCATAAAGGAAATTTGCAGTGTGTAACAGCAAAGTGTACTGTATACCTCTATTTAATAGTCATACAAGCAACAAATACTTATTCCCAGATCTGACTGACTTGTATTCCACATATGCATCTGGCCATCATTTGCAGGTCATGGAGTCAATGGAGACAACAGTACAGAATGAGAGAGGTGAAAGGAGTCTTCTTGCCCTAAAAATTATCCAACAGTGTCAGCAGTTTGGATTGATAATTGTAGTTCACAGATTCCCTTCAGTGCACACTCACCATCACTATATCTGCAGTGTCATCTGTTTTATCCTAGCTCTGTTACATCCATTTCTTCATTGCACCTGAGCCATGTAAACTCTGATCGGCCACCATCTTGACTTCTGATTTTAAACAGCATTTCTTTCTTTCAAATCTGCTGTCAATTCCATGATGCATCAGGACAACATCACATGGGCAGCTAAAACCAGTAGTATCTGTCTGCTGGGAGGACAGTATAAGAATAACCCTCACCTCTATTTCATTCTGTATAAGCTAAGAGACTATAAGTATTCATTAACAGCTTTAATGGGAGTTTCCGTTCCCCCCATTAAAGAGGACCTGTCACCCCCGGTGCCGGGGTGACAGGCTCCCGACCCCCCGCTGGAGCACCCTATACTCACCTGATCCCGCCGGGTCCCGCTTCTTGAGCCGGTCGGGTGACTGAGATATCAGCTACCGAAGCCTGGCGCGCGCTCCTCAGATGAGTCCAACTCTCATAGAGAATGACAGGTGAGTCCGACGCTCCATCATTCTCTATGAGCGTTGGACTCATCTGAGGAGTGCGCGTGCCGGGCTTCGGTCGCTGATATCTCAGTCACCCAACCGGCTCAAGAAGCGGGACCCAGCGGGATCAGGTGAGTATAGGGTGCTCCAGGGGGGGCCGGGGGCCTGTCACCCCGGCATGGGGGGTGACAGGTTCCCTTTAAGAGTTTGCATAGAACACTCCATACAGTTTCATTATATGGGAAGGTCTACTGGCTAAGATGGTGACCCCACATAGAGCACAGAAGCACATGTAATTTCCAGAGGGTCACCATAAGATCAAGTGAATGATGGTTGACCTCAGGCAGATCAACCAAAACACAGTGGTAATCCCATAATGTGTTTCTCAATGTCAGTGAATCTAGAAACATCCCCCTAGGAAATCAAATATGCAAAAATACTGCGGAGACACCATCTTGTGTTTCTTAATGTCAGTGAGCTAGCCATACCTTCTACCGGGAAGGAACAACCAAGTCAAGGAAGATCTCCAGTCAAGGAAACCACCGAAGCAAGGTATCTATCCACAGAAAGCTGTTTTGGGGTATTTGCTCCTCATCAGTGTGGAGTAGGATTCTGGATCAGATTTCGGAGGGGGCAATGTTCCTAGATTCACTGACATTGAAAAACATGTGACAGTGTTTCTGCTGTGTATTGGTTTATCTCCCTTAGGTAAACCATCATTCTTTTGCAGGCACTTACTAGGCTTTGCTGCCATGAGCCAAAATCCTACTCCATACTGATGAGGGGCAAATACCCTGAAACAGCTGTATGTGGATGGATACCTTGCTTAGGTGGTTTCCTTGACTGGAGACCTTCTCTGGCTTGGTTGTTCCTTCCTGATAGGTCTGGCTGGCTCCCTGATCCCTTGAGAAACACACAATGGTGTCTCCACAGTGTTTTTGCATAAGATCAAGTGACCAAAATGAAAGAAATGATTACAGAATTTTTATGTAGAGACAAAAGACAAGAGAAGTGGTACCTTCCCTTATCCCCTCTGGGTGGTGGAACATGTGTTATTTCTGTCAGTCTGAGTTGAATAGCATGGCCTGCGTGAAATTCTCATTATTGGTTGGGGTCCTAGCAGTGGGACCCCCACCAATCACGTGGGGTTGGTTGTAATCTCGGGACAAACCCTTTAATACACGATAAATCACAATAAAATCTGGAACGTTAAGAGTAAGCAATAATTTCACATCACTTTAAAAGCTAAGATGAAACGTAACGTTCTGACTTCATGAAATTTTGTTTTTCCGCTTTCATCTACAACTTTTTTTTTTTTAATTCCCAGCTCAGCAGATTTGCCAGTGATAAATAAGTCAGAGATCTGACAGCATCTGCATAGAGTTTGAGAAGGTTTTGTGCCTTGAGCCAGTGCGGCTGCTGTTCCCTGGGTCATTAACCACCCCTCTGCCTCCGCACCGGCCAGGAGAGAGATTTGTAGCATAAAAAGAGAATTATTTGCTAAAATGAATACATCATGCTCAGCTGGGTACTCTAAAACTACATCATATTAGTCTGCTTTCTGCCAAGTTTTACTTCAAGGATGTCCAGCCCGTGACTGAAGAATGAACTATGGAGGTTCTGCTGGGAGGAACAGATGTACAGACCTATTGCTTGGATGGAATGGGCACATTTTGTTAAATCACAAAAAGTATTTTACCCCAAATTTTTATTTTCACTGTAATCCTGGACTCCACTGGCATAAAGTCATTCAGTGATTACTTCTGCTGCTGCTCAGTTATAAATGTGTCCATCCTTACCCTTCTCCTGATTCCACGTTCTCACAATACAAATTCAATACAATATTGGGGCATACTAACAAAATGCTCAACGGCTAAACAAGTCTCTTTAGAGCATTACAATGCTAAACAACTCTCTATAGAGTGTCACAACACTAATCTACCCTCAACAAATTATCACAACATTAAACAACTCTCCACAGACTATTACAATGCTAAACAACCCTTGGCTGAGTAATACACTGCTAAACAACCCTCAGAATATTACAATGCTAAACAACCCTTGGCTGAGTAATACACTGCTAAACAACCCTCAGAATATTACAATGCTAAACAACCCTTGGCTGAGTAATACACTGCTAAACAACCCTCAGAATATTACAATGCTAAACAACCCTTGAAAGATTATTATAACACTAAAGAGCCCTCTACAAAACACTAATCCCAACACTATATAACTCTGTACAGTGTTTCACAAGACTAAACAACTCGCAACAGAGTATCACAATGCTAAACCACTCTGGACAGAGTATCACAATGCTAAACAACCCTCAACAGGAGTATCATGATGCTAAACAAGTCTCAACAGAGTATTACAAAGCTAAACAACACTCGACATAGTATTACAACGCTAAAAGAACTCTCGACAAAGTAATCACAAGACTAAACAACTCTGTAAAGCATTTCACAACACTAAACCACTCTGGACAGAATATCATTACATTGAAGAACTCTGGACAGAATATCACATGACTAAACAACTCTCGACAGAGTATCACAACGCTAAACAACCCACGACTGAGGTGCTGAGGGCTGTAACATCTCCTCGATCCCCCTCCCATTCCTATCCCTGCTTGATTGACCATCAACTGAATGCTGAGCCCCAAGCAGGGAGTCCCACCGCTCACCACGGGCACAGGGCGAGGTAAGTTAGTACTTGCAATCAATATCCCCCAGCTGCTTCTCTTTAAAAACTTTCTTCTACTAACTGTAGAACCAGACTACACAGGACTTGCTTGTAGTCGTAACCATGGAAACACAGAGCTCAGCATAAGAGCTGCATACATAAAATGATAAGATTTTTTTATTTTTTTCTGGAAAAAAAACAACTTATTGCACAAGTGTCAAAGGAGATATATACTGTTTTCTCATTATACCCCTAGCCTGGTTAACATGTGGTGATTTTACACAGATGTTACAGGTAACTGGCCGAGGCAGTTCAGTCTGATGGCTTAATGCATCTGTATGTAAATGTCTCTACATCCCGGGGGATTGAATAGAAGGAATGTATATTTCCTGTCCCACAAAGACGAGACAGCCAAGTTGAATCCATCATGGGCTGACATAGACATGCTACCCCAGACGGATGGCAGGTAGTGTATAACGTGAAGCGACAGAATTATATAATGCATGGCCATATTCCAAGGTTGATGACAAGTATATGGCACGGAGGAGGATTCAAACTTCCATAGATCCGTGGATACATTGTTACATCTAGGTCACGTACATTTAATATTCATAGAAACATGAATTTAACATCTAGAAGATGGGAGTTTTTTTCTTCTTTTTTTGGCACGGCTCATTGTAATGTCACATTAGTAGTTAAGAAGATGGCAGAAAACTTAGTTATATATATAAAAAAAAAAAAAAAAACTTTTGACAAGTTTTGAGTCAGGGTCTTGATGTGTCGACCAATCTATAGATGTTGTTGAAAGAAGAGTGCGGCTGAGCGCTTTGCCACATGACTCAATCTGAGATAGTCTGTATAGACTCATAAAGGAGCCCTCCTCCTGCAAGTCAAATCGCGTGGTGATCTGCGGAGTGAAGCACACAGTTATGCACTTCACTTGGCTATATCTAGAGAATGGTGGAGGTCTCAGCAACCTGACCGATCAAAGTGTTTAGCGGAAAGGCTTGAAAAAACTTACTTGATGATGAAAGGGTTAATCTATTCAGCCTAGCGGAGTCTCCTGTTGGGGAAACCTTTATTACTCTCTTATGGTATTTATGTGTTCTTGATTTAAAAAAAAATAATAAAAAATCTTATACCACTTTCCGTATACAGCTCCTATGCTGATCTATGTGTTGCCACGGTTACGACTACAAGCAAGTTCTCTGTAGTCTGGTTCTACAGTCGGTTGAATTTTTTTTTCAAACTGATACAAGACGTCAGCTGCATCTTCATCTACAGCGGGAGCTGCTTTCTTTTACACTGGTGTTTATCCCTCTTTATGGTGTGTACTTGTCTTTCCCTTTTTTTTCTAGTATTTAGCGGTGTCTTTGACCGCTGCCCGTACCATTATTTGTTGGGTATCCAGGCCAAATTGTAGGGCAATATGTACAGTACCTTGCAGTTGTACAACAAAGCTATCAGGATTCATAAAAAGAGACCAGTTAAAGGTAAACTCCGTCCATTTAAAATTTTTTATTCGATTTTGGGCTCCCTCACCCAGGGTTCTTTAATAGCGTCTTCCCCATTGAAAGATCTGGCTGCCACTTCCGAAACTGACTCGTCTCAGCAGTGACCGCCCGCTCAACCAATCACTGACTGTAACAAATAACATAATAACTAAGTAAATATAGATTAATGTGCTGTATCCATTGGAGAGTACTCAGCTACCATACATTCCACCAATGGGTAGAGCTATACACAGCAGTATATCAATACTGTTGACCCGTAGCTGTATACAGATCACCCCTTTTAGTGCCATCAACAGGAATTTTGAAGGGAGGGGTTAAAGGACTGATCCCCGCCCATGACATCTATGGACGCGCTAATCACGGGACATAACCTTATATTGTAACAATTAGAGGTTCTTTAAATATTAATACCTATCCAGATGTAAAATAGAAATTTTACAGCTCCTTTATATATTTACAATGGCTTTGGCTCCTTATCCTATTATGATCTTTATTGCAGTTCACGAGACATAAAATGCAAAGTGTAATATGATAAGTGTGCGGAGAAGATCTGTTCATTTACAAGAAGAATAGCAAATTTACCATTTAAATGCATGAAAAGTAAAGAATAAATCACATGACTGAGCTGTGCGCATCCGGCGGGGTCTGTTCAACTCTAGCAAAGCAAAAAATGAAATAATAAAATAAAATTCTGGAGGTTAAAAAAAAAGTTCCTCATTGTATAAAGAAAACGTACACAACTGTCCAGTATATCAGTATTTGTTCTGTATAAGTTCGTTCAAATATCTTCTTGTTTGTGACTTTATCTACTTAAGGGGTCTTCCAACTGTTAGGTCACGTAATCAAGTAAATGCTAAAGTTATTCCCTTTGTCTCAGGGACGTGACTAGGATTCATGGGGCCCCATAGCAAAAAAACACAGTATGGGCTCCATGACTCCTAGTGTCTAGGGGTTGGTATATGCTCTCATGATCCCCCCCCCCCCCCGGACAATACGGCTCCTCAGAGCGGCTCTTACAGCATTGCCTCCCCCCTTTCTCCGGCCAACATGGCTCTTCAAAGTGGCTCTTACGAAACCGTTCCTCCACCCCATCTACTGGGACGCTGTCTTCAGAGTGGCTCTCACAACAAGGAGACAGCGATCCCAGAACACACTACCCCCCCGGGCGATAAGAGCGGCTCTCTGAGGATGCTCTAAGCACCATCGCAGGGCAGGTGCTACTGCACTGTGTGAGCCACTTATAGCTTCCACCCGGGGGTCCCATGAGAGATGGTCAGAAGAGCCGTGCCGTCCATGGGGGGGGGGGGGGTTGGGGGACAATCACAGGATACCCTTCCCACTGGGCGATAAGAGCGGCTCTCTCAGAATGCTCTGAGCACCATCCCAGAGCGGGTTCTGGAGGGGTGCTACTGCGCTGTGTTAGCCACTCATAGCTTCGACCAGGGGTCCCATGAGAGATGGTCACATGAGCCGTGCCATGCTGTCCCTGGGGTTGGGATTGGTTGTACCATGGAGACAGGCCATGTTCTGCCAGGGGGAGCCTGGGCCCCCCTGCCACACGGGCCCCATAGCAGCTGTGTGGTCTGCCTCCATGGTAGCTACCCCACTGCTTTGTCTTGAAATATATAGGCTATACTTTTTTTCCTGGACAATAGGAATAAAATAGGAAATAGCACCGCCCCCGAGGAATCTATACATTTGTTCCTACATTACGGAACGTACAAAAAGGTCCAGTTCCTTCTTATTCTTCACATCAAGGATCTTCGAGCAAGCCAAGTCCAATTTACCATCTTGACTTCTACTACTATCTTCTAGGACCAGGTTCCATAGATTCCCAGGATTTAGGGGAAGTATAATTAGCAGACAGTGACAGAGATCTGCAGTTTTTTTTTTTCAATATCACTATATGTATTTCTAACAAGTCATATGATAATAAATGTGGACACACCCGGAGATTGAAGGAAATGATTGGCAAAATATCTGATCCTTGTCCGTGAGTCTAGAAAATTAGGATGTTATAGGGTACAGTATATGTTATAGGATGTTATAGGGTACCAGTAGTGGAACATTATCAAAATCTGACCACGGTAAAATAAATTGCGATTCCTCTTTTCAGGCCCGAGGTCCTGTTGCCTACACCGTCATTCTTCACCATGCCTACCCACTAGATTCCCCACTCATCATGAAGAAGGATTGGACTGCGTTCAGACTGATTAGAGGTAACTCGCTTCTACACTAATTGCTTTTCCTCTAGTGATGTCCAGAAGACAAATTGAGATCAATGACTTTCAGTAAACTCCGGTTGACTATAAGAGTTCACTGGAGAAAAAGTTATCAGCACAAACTTTAAGGGTTGTTGTAGAGAAGGTTTCGGTAGAAATTGAAAGAATGGTAATGTTTAGCCAGCCAGGAGTTGTAGTACTCCAATTAAAGGGGAATTATCAGCAGGTTAGATTAATCTAACCTGCTGATAGCTCCCTATAGTGCATGGGGTGCTGAGGAGGAAGGTTTGTCTCTTACCTTCATCCTCGGCGCCATTCCCATGCAGTTCTAATGTAGTGTTCTGTATGGTAAGGCTGGTGCTGATTCGACCCGTTCCTAGCAATGTTTCTTGATGGAGTGGGCCCGATGAGGGTGTGGTTGGGCGTGGTTAATTGGAACTCAAGGGGTGGGGCAGTGCTGTACAGAACATCAAATTTAAACTGTATGGTAACGGAGCAGAGGATGAAGGTAAGAGACATACCTTAAACCTCAGTGGCCTGTGCACTATAGGGAGCTATCAGAAGGTTACATTTGTCTAACCAGCTGATAGTTCTCCTTCAAAGTCTATGGTAGCTTGAGAGCCTTGGCTGGACCTTGAGTATCCTCTTAATGGGCTCAGCAACCTTTGTAATGGGGTCTGCATGTGGTTGTATAGTCTTGGACCCCAGGACACTCTAAAGTGTTGGTGTCTGGGTGCACATGTGCCTGTGATACTATATGCAAACAATTAAGACAAGACCCAGGTGTGAATAGGAACAATTACTTTGCTAAAGGAAACATGGCCCAATGCAGAATACTGTCTCTTAAATAAGAAACTTAATATATCTTGTAATATATCTTATCAGACAAAATTGCTTCAGGCTCCTGTCAGGTATCAGGTATCTTCTCTCTCTGATAACCTTCCTTTTTTTAGGAAAAAAAAAAGTTCAGTCCTAACCTGTAGGTAGCAAGGCACGTCTATGAAGATGGGAGGGGGAGTACCTGGGTACACTGGCAGAGAAAGAAACAGAAAGTAAGTAAGAAATCTTAGGTTCAGCTAACTCCAACATATCTTATATTCTTCAACAGCAGGTAGACCGGCGATCGGGACAATGTGTTTATGAGGGCAATCGGAACACTTCTCTCTAGAGATTTGTTCATCTCTGCTAGTCAATAATGTCCTGTAACATTGCTATACACCATAGCCTTATCCAGCCATAATAAACCTTTAGCCCTCCAGCTGTTGCAAAACCACAATTCCCATTGTGCCCGGGCCAAGGCCAAAGCTAAAGCCATATCTATGGTTGTCCAGGCACAATGAGAGCCAAAGTTTCCCCATTCCACTCCATCCCTAATCCATGGATCAGAGCGTATTCCCCTTTAAACTGAAATAATTCTGATCTCCTATCATCGCTCGCTACCAAATGCAGGAAACATGATGACATTCTCAACGCCGATGTCTCATACATTGCTGTAGGCATCAGCTCTCTTAAAGGGGGTCCCCTGTTCTGGTCAACTGCCTCCCTCTGCATTTCCTTTGCCCTTCCCCCGTCATCTATCCCCTCCAAAGAGCAGATAACCTGCGCTCTCGCATCAACCTGACTGCTCGGAATGTAAAATGAGCAATGAAGACATGGCTTGTGCCACTGATTAAGCGGACCAGGAATGTAATGTTCCGTCTCTGGGGTAACACTGAATATAGACAAGGCAGCATTTAATCGGCTTAAGAGTAAATGAGTTTTTTGTTGATGGGGTATTTCGGAATAGATGAAGTGAATTCTGCTTAGGTTATGCCTCCTGGAATGTTTGTGATTTGTATTAATGCAATCATAAGTTTTACCAGTGACAGCTATCTCTTACTCAGAGGAACAATTCAGATATGCAAAGCAAGCTAAGTGTCTCCGAGACACCGAGGCTTTGTATCTGGGTCACATGCGCCTCCATTACTCTTTAGAGTTGGACAACAAATTGCTCATTTAAGGTGGATATTGTTGTTCTCCTACTGGAGTTATAGCTAGGTGAGATAGAGGAGCCCAGGAACCCCCCACCTATTCCGTACGTGTGCACATTCTCTAAGAGAACCAGAAAACTTTATACTTAATTTGGACAGTATAAGATCTATGGTAGACAGAACGGTGGAGATAAAGGTCAAGGTGAGAAAGAGGACAGAACAGTGGAGATAAAGGTAAAGAACGGTGCAGATAAGGGTAAAGGTGAGATAGAGGACAGAACAGTGGAGATATGGGTCAAGAACAGTGGACAGAATGGTGGAGATAAGGGTCAAGAACGGTGGACAGAATGGTGGAGATAAGGGTCAAGAACGGTGGAGATAAGGGACAACGACAGTGGACAGAACGGTGGAGATAAAGGTCAAGGTGAGATAGAGGACAGAACAGTGGAGATATGGGTCAAGAACAGCAGACAAAACGGTGGAGATAAGGGACAAGAACGGTGCAGATAAGGGTCAAGGTGAGTTAGAGGACAGAACAGTGGAGATATGGGTCAAGAATAGAGATGAGCGAACCTGGAGCATGCTCGAGTCCATCCGAACCCGAACTTTTGGCATTTGATTAGCGGTGGTGATAAAGCCCTAAGGCTATGTGGAAAACATGGGTATAGTCATTGGCTGCATCCATGTTTTCCAGACAACCTTAGAGCTTTATCCAAGTTCAGCAGCCCCATCTAATCAAATACCGAACGTTCGGGTTCGGATGGGCTCGAACCCGAACCAGGTTCGCTCATTTCTAGTCAAGAACAGTGGAAAGAACGGTGGAGATTAGGGTCAAGGTGAGATAGAGGACAGATCAGTGAAGATAAAGGTCAAGTAAGGTGGAGATAAGGGTCAAGAACTGTGGACAGAATGGTAGAGATAAGGGTCAAGAACGGTGGAGATAAGGGTCAACGACAATGGACAGAACTGTGGAGATAAAGGTCAAGGTGAGATAGAGGACAGAAAATTAGCGATAAGGGTCAAGATCAGTGGACAGCACGGTGAAGATTAGGGTCAAGGTGACATAGAGGACAGAACAGTGGAGATAAGGGTCAAGAAAGGTGGAGATAAGGGTCAAGATCGGTGGAGATAAGGGTCAAGATGAGATAGATTAGCCCAGGAAGCCCCCACCTATACGTGTGCACATACTACCAGAGAACCAGAAAATTTATACTAAATTTGGTCTGTATAAAATGTATGGTGGACAGAACAGTGGAGACAAGGATCAAGTGTGATAGATTTTTAATGCCCAACCCTTTTGTTCTTGGAGGGAAAAGCTGCATATAGAACACAAAAATGTTTGCTGAATGTTCATGTGTATGGAGAGACAAGGAGGGATCTGGTTATTTGACAAACACTTCTTGAAGGTGTAGACCTTTAGCCATATAGCCTGGTATTAATCACGCATGACACTTCACCTTATACTGTCCAGCATTGGGTTCAGCCATTGGACAAAGCCAATGCTGGACAGTATAAAGTATATGGGGGACAGAATGGTGGAGATAAGGGCCAAGCGTGACAAATTTTTAATGCCCAACCCTTTTGTTCATGGAGGGATAAGCCACTGCCAGAGCAGCATAGAGAACACATAAATGATATGATTATTATGATGAGGGATATGATTATACAATAAATAGTTCTTGAAGGTGTCCAGGAACCTTAAGCCATATTGCCTGGTCCTGATCAAGGAGATTGCATGTTCCTCCATGTCTGGGTTTCTTCTCCGGATGCCAAAAAAGTCTTGATAGGCTACTTGGCTTTTTATGAAAGTATGTGCATATGTCTCAGATAAGGAAATTCAATTGTAAGGACAATCTCTGTACAACACTACAGAATATGTTCTTACTTAGAGAAGACTGAACTGATGTTTTGCTGCCCATGGTGAGACTAAGAATTCTGTGCATGGAAGTCTGATGGATCATACTTCCAATGGAATCTAGGATTGGTCAACTATTTACATAGCTTGGCAAACTATCTAGATTTGACTATAAGACTGATGGCCAACATGAGTTGGCCCCATACCACCTCCTAGCTCTGCCTTGTGATCAGCCTTACATTGATGCTATCG
Source organism: Dendropsophus ebraccatus (assembly GCF_027789765.1). Classification (NCBI taxonomy): domain Eukaryota; kingdom Metazoa; phylum Chordata; class Amphibia; order Anura; family Hylidae; genus Dendropsophus; species Dendropsophus ebraccatus. The sequence goes on from NC_091457.1 coordinate 12,761,152, forward strand.
TAATGCCTCATTTGAAGCACCAAATCCCATATGATAAAATTCCAGCTGCCTACTGCCACACCTAGAGCAACTAAGGAGCTGTGTATGCTGTAAGCTCCCCCTAGTGGTGACAGTTAGAAGTGTAGAATAGACTATTACAACTTTGAACTGATTCTTTTGCATGACTACTTGCTTCCTAAATATGTATACTGTATAAGCAATTTTTTAAACAGTCCTATGCATAGCTTTGGTCCATGTACACTCACCGTCCACTTTATTAGGTACACCTGTTCAACTGCACGTTACCACTTAATTTCTAATCAGCCAATCACATGGCGGCAACTTAGTGCATTTAGGCATGTAGACATGGTCAAGACAATCTCCTGCAGTTCAAACCGAGCATCAGTATGGGGAAGAAAGGTGATTTGAGTGCCTCTGAACGTGGCATGGTTGTTAGTGCCAGAAGGGCTGGTCTGAGTATTTCAGAAACTGCTGATCTACTGGGATTTTCACGCACAACCATCTCTAGGGTTTACAGAGAATGGTCCGAAAAAAGAAAAAACATCCTTATTACAGGGCCAACCCGCATTTAGAGCTGCCACAAGCCTCAACAGTTCAGCATTTACTCTATACAGTATATGCATGCTTCTCCCATATGTATATAGTGACCCCTGCTTTACCTTCACTGTTGGTTTATGATATCCCGAGATGAATGACACATAATATAATTTATTTTTACACCAGTCTTGATTTTAGAGTGTTATACATACGAGGTGAACATACAGAATGTAACATAAAATCACACAAAATGACATGAATAAAGTAAATGACAGATAGTACATAGGCGGAGAGGACCATGCCCTCGAGGGCTGACAATCTACTCTACGCTCCAGATTACAGTATCGTTTTTTTTTTTTTTAAAGGATTATCCAGGATTACAAAAGCCATAACTGCTTTCTTGCAGAAACAGTGCCACCCTCTCCCCAGTTTGCGTGTGGTATTGCAGCTTAGTTCCATTGTAATGAATAGAGCCGAGTTGTAATACCATGTACCACCAGGGGTGGTGCTGTTTTGGAAGAAAATCTATTTTGATCATTCTTGTATTTGTCACCTTGCTCCATGCATATTGCATATTAGAGTCATGTGACCATGAACTGAATCGGGGCACATCGAAAATGCAAAGCCAATGGAAAAGTCCATTGATGGATAAAAATAAGCCTCAAAATTACCCTTCGAAACTTATAAAAAGATGGAAATAGTTGTCCGATACCTATGATTACATGAGTGTACACTAAGCCATTGAGCGCTAAAGACCATAATTACAATAATAACATAGTCTCCTTTTATAGACCACAAGAAGAGCGGAGATTTGGAGCTTTTCGTATTAACGCTCTTGAATCTGTCATGAGCTCCTTCTAAGACGATACAGCCTCAGCATCTGGACCGTATTGAGATGATGGGGATCACCTTGTTCTCTTCTAATCGCCTGACGTGCCCCAATCTCCGGGGAACCAAGCCGGTCAGGCATCTTAGGCTCGGATTTTGCATTTGAAGTTCTCGTCCCTCCACATGAAGGGATATTATTCTAATTATTGCCTCTGTAAATGAGTCTACCCTAAGGCGAGCACCGGTCTGCTTTTAGACACGACGAAGAGAAGACAGGAAGGTAAAATATTGTACGCTTCGGAAATAATGAATGGCTCTCACAAAGTGAATTTCTAAAGAAGTCCCCCGACGGACGGCTCGTAATCCCCGGCAGAGTCTACAAAGCTCCAATACCGTCCAGAGCTACGTGACACGTCACAGCCCAATGTATTATGGATTCGCTGTGTGTTCTCGAGAAGAAAGAAAGACGCTATTGCCATAGGGCAGCTTGTGCCAGGTATCTTCAAGGGAAAGAGATAAGATGAAGCCAACAGGGAGATCTTGGGTCCCTCTAGGAAAGGTCAAGAGAGATGAAGCTTCCATTAACATGACATTACAAGGAAGGTTGTGCATGAGAAAATTGTAGCCTGGATAATGTGATCCATGTGACATATCAGAGGACATTATCATACACTAGTAGTTACAAATTTGAAGTGACTTTCTACCTTGCTGTCCCCCATCCTCCTCCTCCCTCTTCGAGAATAGAAGGTCCGAGGGGACCTCTCTCTCTTCGAATGATCTTGACTTTCTTCCTTGCCTTCTTGTGAGGATATAATTTTAATTAAAAAACCTTGACTACAGTTATAGGGAAAAGTATGGTCATCTCCTCAGAATTCTATGGTTTTACGTTTAAAGGGGTATTCTGCTCAAAAATAACTTTTCATATGTTGCTGCACATGGGGATAACATCACAAACAGCCTATTCTTACCCTTCAGCGCTCACCTAATGTCCTCTTCAGGTCCCTGGCTGAGCAACCCCACCTCCACTTCCAAGATGGACTCGATGTCCTGTCTTGGTCAGTGATTAGCTAAGCAGGCAGTCCCCCTCAGACGAGCCTCGGAAGTGGAGGGGGGATCATTCAGCCGAGGAGCTGAAGATGATGTACAGTAGGAGGATACCGGGAGAGCACGGAAAGGTAAGAGTAGGCTATTTGTTATGTTATCTCCATGGACAGCAACATATAAAAAGTTATTTTTGAGTGGAATATCCCTTTAATAATAATAAAAAAACAAACAACAACAGACAAAAAAAAACATCTGGTCCTTGGGTTAAGGTCTACATGTGCAACACCGTGATTCTTTTTTAGCCATTGCGTTGTAGGTTTTCTAGTGTTCTTAGGATCGTTGTCCTGATTCATGTAGGTTGGATCCATCAAGTTGGATAGATGGTATACAGTGGTCGACTGTAAAAAATCCCCAAATCCTGTCCCCTTTTCACCACCATCTGTAATAATAATACTAATAATAATAATAATTTTATTTGCTCTCCTATATTTGGTTTTAATTAAAGGTGGCACTATGCAGTATGGATAGTGTTGAGCCAACCTGTCAAAAACTTGGGTTTGCCAACGTTATCCGAACATGAACGCTATACGTTTGATTCCCTGTTGCTGCACAAGTTGTATGCTGCCCTAGGGAGTCCTGGAAACCATGATGGAAAATATGGATACAGCCATAGGTTATGTTCCCACTATGTAAGACACCAGCCGTTCCATCACGGAACGGCCGGTCTCTGCAAAGATCTTTCACAGTGTCCTGATGCGGGCTCATCAGCGCGCACCCGCATCAGAACTCCCCATAGCTCACTATGAAGCGAGCGGCCGGAGCCGCTCGCTTCATTGTGTTAACTGACAGGTCTTTCTGCAGCCGCAATTCACTGAATTGCGGCCGCAGTAAACTGACATGTCAGTTCTTTTCGGCGCCGTATGGGATACTACTGTATACTATGTGTATATACTCTGGCCGGGATCCCATGGCAGATAAGGCAGTGTTCCACACTGTACAAAGTACAGCCGTTGTTGCCGATGGCAACAACGGCCGTACTTTTACGTAGTGTGAACATAGCCATAGTCTATAGATTATATAGACCATCTCTAGACGCAGCCGTGGAGAATCAAACGCGGAATGTTCAGGTTCAGATAATGTTACCGAACCTGAACATTTTGACCGGTTCGTTCAAAAATAATTCTGGATAAACATCTCCCTTTTGGTCCTATCTGTCCAAATTGTTTTACTATGCTGCCAATGCATCTGCTTTTCTGCTTATGATCATTTGATTAGCAGCACCTTCTGCATTTTAGCCTTGATTTTCCATCATGTGATAATGTTCATGTGATCTTGTATTTGCCTAATAAATAAGGCCAAAAATTCAAAGAGGTTGTATTTAATTTTTCCCATGACTGTATGTGTCTTAGAGTTACAGACAACAAACCAACCGTGTGCAGTCTGATCCAGCAATGACCCCTATAGATTTGATACTATAAGGGACAGAGCATGTGTAGTAACACATGACTATAGGATCAGACTACACAAGGTTTATTTGTAGTCTGTTACCATGGAGACACATAGGCCAGATGCTGCGAAGACGGAATGTAATTCAATTAAATAAAGACCATTTGCTATTTACTGTATACTGGCACCATGCAATGTATTTGTAAAGTTGAAATCCACTTTAATTCCATTGGGTTCATAAAACAAAGAGCCCAGAGATATTCTAGAAGCATCTGTTGTCTACAGTACAGACGCTGGAGCCGCAGTCATAATCCCCACTTCAGCTGTAATTCCTTCAAATAACAAATCTTGGGTCAGGGTCACGAATCTGCTACAAATAAGGTATTATATTTTCTGGAACACATAATACTTGGGAACAGAGAGGAGCAAAGTTATGACATTGATTTTCCTTGTCATGATAGATAAACCTCAAGACTACACAAGGTTCTTAGAGTCTGTTTTAAAGCTGAACATCACTTACCAATCATGGAAGTAGGGAGAGATGTAGCAGAGCCGAGTTGGTATACTATAACTAAGTGGAGGTTTTGTAATGTAATTCAGCTCTTCATGTCAAGCTTAGTTGGACTGTGGGAAAACCGATACTAGGCCTTCCATTATATCCCTTAGCGATGCTCGAACTGATCTTTTGCATTGGATTACCAGTGGGTAAAGAGGTTGGATGCAGCCCTTGGGAGTCCTGGAAAACATGGATACAGCCTATGGCATCACCACATTGCAGAAGGGACACCAGGGACACCTTTAATAGGCGTGTGCTTGTACCTAGGGAGAGACAGTACCACCCTGAGCCCAACGACAAGTGCCGCAGAGGTACTGCAACATCAGGCCTTGCATTTACCCTCTTGCACCCCTGGGTCACCACGCTGTCTTTGTACATTCCCCTGAGTACCCTCTCACTATTTAGGATACACCCCTGAATATCTCGATTATTTTAAATACACCTATGAGTATTTCTTTCTTACTACATGCCCCCAAGCACCCTCTCACTATTTAGGATACACCCCTGAATATCTCTGTTATTTTATATACACCTATGAGTATTTCTTTCTTACTACATGCCCCCGAGCACTCTCTCACTATTAAGGATACACCCCTGACTATCTCTGTTATTTTATATACCCCTATAAGTAGTTTTTTCTTAGTACATGCCCCTGAATACCTTCTCACTATTTAGGATACACCACTGACTATCGCTGTTATTTCATATACACCTATAAGTAGTTCCTTCTTAGTACATGCCCCCGAATGCCTTTTCACTATTTAGGATACATCCCAGAATATCTCTGTTATTGTATATACATTTATGAGTATTTCTTTCTTAGTACATGCCCCCGAGAACCCTCTCACTATTTAGGATACACCCCTGACTATCTCTGTTATTTTATATACACCTATAAGTAGTTTTTTCTTAGTACATGCCCCTGAATACCTTTTCACTATTTAGGATACACCACTGACTATCGCTGTTATTTCATATACACCTATAAGTAGTTCCTTCTTAGTACATGCCCCCGGGCACCCTCTCACTATTTAGGATACACCCCTGACTATCGCTGTTATTTCATATACACCTATAAGTAGTTATTTCTTAGTACATGCCCCTGAGCACTCTCTCACTATTTAGAACACATCCCTGAATATTTGTTGTCTCTTCATATACACCTACTACTACGTCTCTTTTGGTACATGCCCCGAGCACCCTCTGACTAGTTAGGATACATCCCAGAAAATCTCTGTTGTCTCTTTATATACACCTACGATTACTTTTCTCTTAGTACATGCCCCCGAGCACCCTCTCACTATTTAGGATACACCCCTGACTATATGTGTTATTTCATATACACCTATGAGTGTTTCTTTCTTAGTACATGCCCCTGAGCGTTCTCTCTCTATTTAGAACACATCCCTGAATATTTCTTTATATATACCTACAACTACTTCTCTCTTGATACATGCCCCCGAGCACCATCTCACTTCTTGTTATACATCCCTGAGTAACCTTTCCCCATCTTCTCTTACACTGCAATCACAATGATTATTTCTTTCTCTGTGGCCATAAATCTAAGTATATTTGATAAAAATAGCCAATCAGCCTAGATCTGGTCATCAAATGGTTCCGACAACCTCTGTCTACATTTGATTTTATCGCCTCGTCTTAATAAGTGTGAGCTCCTGATGAGACGCCGGTGCATCGGAGCATAAATAGGTTAATGCCATTATACAAATACAGTCACAATGCTTACTCTGCAGCTCAGAAACGATCCCTTCCGGGTGGCATGAGCGGTTGAACTTTCTAGAAGAGATAGCCACGGGCACCACAAGGCTGAGCTATTTATCCACTGCAGCAAGAACTTGGTGCATCGTCCTATTAGTACATTTACTCACAGGCTTTTAGTATCTGGAATATTATTCTTTGCTTATATGGTTTTTTTGACCTCTACTGCAGTTTTTTATGTGATCAATGGCGTTACCATTCTCGAAGCTTTCCGCGCTCTAAGGCTTAAGGCATATTTGTTGGGTATCAATTTAGCAAGCAAACATATTGTGCTACCATATGGTATGACCATTCTTAATGCCAGATTATAAAAAAACAACTAATCCACTTAATGTAAAATTCAGAACCAGTGATGGGCGACGCATACAAAGTCAGCACAAATGACAGAGAGCGGAAGTCGGGAAAGTTTTTAATACTGGAAGGAGTAAACTTATGTGACAAGGAAAATTGCTAAAAAGGGTTGTCAGCCCCTTTCCACGTCCCCCTGACTGAGATTAATTGGTCATTCCAGGTCCCGATCCCGAGAAGCCACTGCTAGTCAGACCTTTTCTCCACAGTGGCCACTACAGGTGAAATGTAGCATTACAAGTTGACCATTCTGATGAATGGCCGTCCACGAAAAAAATTAAATGGACTGTTCGAGTACACAAGGAGGAAATCTGCTTGTACAGACCACTTCTCTTGTCAGACTTAACTGGAATCTGTCACATTGAAAATGCTGTCCAATCTGTAGGCATCATGTTATAGACTAGTCCAGCAGATTGTTTTAAAGTTCTATGGATAAACTATTTTGATGTAATTCTCTGCTCATTGTGGGCCAAGTAGCCATGTGGATGGGGCTACTCAGTGATTGACATTTATCTGCTTGTATAAATGCGTCTCATAAATGAGAGCTGTCAATGATTGAGTTGCACTTTCTAGTTGACTAATTAGCCCAGTAAATTATGAATGTATGACTCTCACCAGAATGGTAGATAGACAAAGGGGGACATTTATGAAAGTCCCAGCCGAGGCATACACAAGGGAGAAGGCACAGATTCCCCCCTTCTCCATGGTGTACTCCTGCCATATCCACTGCTTGCCTGATGGGCGTGGAGGTGAGGGGGGCGGCAATCGGGGAGGAGGCATGGCCTCCTCCCAAGCCTCTCACAGGCGTAAATCATGATCCAAATCTAAATCTGCTGGACGCAGGTGTATATTTGGTACGCCAGGCGCAGGTTTGGGCACCCGGCCATCCGGATTGATACGCCTCTTAGTGAATATGGCTGTGGAATAGGGGGCGGGGCCTATTAAAGACTGGTATACGAGTACGCCGGTCTTGATAAATTTCGCCCCCCAAAGAGTAGAGCTGAGTGAACACTAACATTCTTGAGTGCTTGTTACTTGAGTTGAGCATTTTTCAATATTCAAGTGCTCGACTTGAGTAATGAGCACCATTGAAAACAATGAGAGACTCAAGCATTTAACCAGGTACTTCCTGCTTGACAGAGTGGAGGGTACCTGGTTACCCATGAAATCTTACAAAGTGACAGTCTGGCTCTCAGACTGTATACAAAGCATTCCAGCAAGTGGTGCTCAATCGAGCATTGAGCTCAATCAGGGACTGCGATGATCTACCAAGCACCATTCTAGACCGGGCGAGCTTGTTCAACATTGCATAGGAGCCTATAACAAATATCAAAACAAACTCAACACAGTGATGTTTTATCCCCATTATAGGAGGGCCTCAAAATGTCTTGGATGAGATCAAGCAGACTAAATAGAGTGATGGCTGCAGGGGCGTTACTATTATAGTCTATATGATGCATTAACAGCCATCTCAAGGTCTAGGGGAACCAATAGGAGATGTCATGGTTGCAACATCTAGACCAGGGGTCCTCAACTGGTGGACCGCGGTCCAAACCCGGACCGCGGAGGCCAGCTCTCCGGACCTCTGGTCAGACCTTGTACAAAGAAGAAGACAGGCGCAGCGGGGGAGCGAGGTGCTAGGTGAGTTGTGGTTTGTTTTTTGTCTGGGGGCCATCTATAAGGGGAGAGCGCACAGGGGGGCTATATACTACTGGGGGAGAGCGCACAGGGGGGCTATATACTACTGGGGGGAGCTCACAGGAAGTTATATACTACAGGCAGAGAGCGCACAGGGGGGCTATATACTACTGGGGGAGAGCACACAGGGGGGCTATATACTACTGGGGGGGAGCGCACAGGGGAACTATATACTACTGGGGGGCTATATACTACTGGGGCAAGCTCACAGGGGGCTATATACTACAGGAGGAGAGCACACAGGGGGCTATATACTACTGGGGGGGCTATATACTACTGGGGGGAGCGCACAGGGGGGCTATATACTTCTGGGGGGCTATATACTACTGGGGAGAGCGCACAGGGGGGCTATATACCACCAAGGGGGCTATATACTACTGGGGGGAGCGCACAGGGGGGCTATATACTACTGGGGGAGCTTACATAGGGCTATATACTACAGGGGGAGAGTGCACAGGGGGGCTATATACTACTGGGGGAGCTCACAGGGGGCTATATACTACAGGGGGAGAGCGCACAGGGGGGCTATATACTACTGGGGGGTACTATATACTATTGGTGGAGCGCACATGGGGGCTATATACTACTGGGGGGCTATATACTACTGGGGGGAGCGCACAGGGGGCTATATACTACTGGGGGGGCTATATACTACTGGGGGAGCGCACAGGGGGGCTATATACTACTGGGGGAGCTTACATAGGGCTATATACTACAGGGGGAGAGTGCACAGGGGGGCTATATACTACTGGGGGAGCTCACAGGGGGCTATATATTACAGGGGGAGAGCGCACAGGGGGGCTATATACTACTGGGGGGTACTATATACTATTGGTGGAGCGCACAGGGGGGCTATATACTACTGGGGGGCTATATACTACTGGGGGGAGCGCACAGGGGGCTATATACTACTGGGGGGGCTATATACTACTGGGGGAGCGCACAGGGGGGCTATATACTACTGGGGGGAGCTCACAGGGGGCTATATACTACTGGGGAAGAGCTCTCAGGGGGGCTATATATTACTGGCGGGGAGCTCACAGGGGGGCTATATACTACTGGTGGAGAGCGCACAGGGGGGCTATATACTACTGGGGGGAGCTCACAGGGGGCTATATACTACAGGGGGAGAGTGCACAGGGGGGCTATATACTACTGGGGGGAGCTCACAGGGGGCTATATACTACAGGGGGTACTATATACAATTGGAGGAGCGCACAGGGGGTCTATATACTACTGGGGGGCTATATACTACTGGGGGGAGTGCACAGGGGGGCTATATACTACTGGGGGAGAGCTCACAGGAGGGCTATATACTACTGGGGGAGAGCTCACAGGGGGCTATATACTACTGGGGAAGAGCTCTCAGGGGGGCTATATATTACTGGCGGGGAGCTCACAGGGGGGCTATATACTACTGGTGGAGAGCGCACAGGGGGGCTATATACTACTGGGGGAGAGCGCACAGGGGGCTATATACTCATGGGGGAGAGCGCACGGGGGCTATATACTACAGGGGGAGAGCGCACAGGGTGGCTATATACTACTGGGGGAGCAACAGGGGGGGCTATGTACTACTGGGGGAGAGCGCACAGGGTGACTATATACTACTGGGGGAGCAACAGGGGGGCTATATACTACTGGGGCAGTCACCCCCTTTGTACCCAATATCAAAGTGCTGGTGAGAGAGAAAAAACACCAGTTTTCCCGCTAATAAGCATCAATTCTGTATGTAAATATTTGAACGTTTGTGAAAAATAACAAAACACGTTTTCTACTGATGTTCAGCTCGGACCTGACAATAGACCCCGGTAAGTGGACCTTCACTAAAAGTTGTTGAGTACCCCTTATCTAGACTATGATAGTAAGAAGATTGTAGGCCTCGAGGGTAAAGATGGTTTATTACTCTGTGCAGAGGGTGTTGCATCTGTATTTACCCCTTGTCAATGAGCACACCTAAGGAATGTATTCCGATACGAACAATGACATTCAAGTTAATTGGTGCTCATTTAAAAGGTTTTTTATCCCACTTGCATGCATCTGAAACTATACCTTTTTTATTTTCCCAAGTCCAGAAAATATTGTGTGGCCATTGGAGAATTGGGTCTTGGCATTCACATGGGTTTGCATGAACACACCATCTTAGGCGGACTAGTAATGGGCGGTGAAGAGCTGCCCGAACGTTAATTGGATCATTCACTTTCATCACTTTGATGGGGAGATACTGCTGACAAACAATGGTTTTTGAAGGGGCTTTCCAGGCAAAATGAACAGATGAGCTATCCTCACTGGTCGGCAGTGTGCTGACACCCACCACCTGTGTCGTTCAACTGCTCGCCGTCCACTCTACACAGTCAATGGAAACAATCTCTGCTCACTGTGTAGTGCGGCTGATCGGCACAGGTGTCGGCACCCTGACCATCAGTTCATTTTATCAGGAAACCCCTTTTAAGCATGCACGTATTTGTGAATTAACGCCAAAGTCATCTCTGAACTGGGTTGTCTTCTGCTAAACCTTTGGCACCTATTATGGTCTCATAGCCCAGATCCACCATTGGATCCTTGAGTGTTTTATTGAGTGAGTCAGACCTTGCATAGACTCACACTACGCCGCTCCCTGTAGACAGATGCCCATCTCGATGATTCTGCTTCTCCTCACTTGTTTCGGATGAGAACACTTTAGAAGAAAGAGGAGGTGGGTTTTGATAATTTACCAATCCATCCCTTTGCATAAAATGCTTGAAAATAAATTTGAATCAAAGCCATTAGGGAATTCGGCACATGTTCCCCCTTCATCCTTACCCCAACTAAGTGGTCTTCATAATTAAAGTTGTATTGATATTGCCATAAAGGCAGAACTGATTGCTATCTAATGACATTCTCATAATACGCTTCCCCCAATCAAACCTGGAGCCAGATGTAAATTCTGCTCGCAATTCATTTTCTCATTATCTTAATACTCCTTCCCCTAGTTAATTATTATCAAAGTTATAAGGATGAATGGAAGAAAAAAAAACAATTGAGAACAAAAAATTATGTAAGAATGAGGCCTGGGAATAGATTCTTGTTCTTTAAGATAAAAAAAGGAGCAAGATGTCTGTAGTTTCTGAGGTAATTGAACAATTTTATACCTTAATTCAATTATTTTAAAAGAACTGAAAGCGGTTTTCCATTTTCCAAAGGATTTTTCTTAAAGCGGTTGTCTAGTGCTGAAAAAAAAATTACTAGATGGGTCTAATTAAAAATAACTGATACTCACCTCCCTGATCTCCTACTGTTCTGATGATTCCCGATCCCTGGTGATCAGCACTTCCTGGTACACTACTCAATACACAGAAAATACCTGCTCAGCCAATCACTAGATACAATGGGAACACACCTCAACCAGTGATTGGCTGAGAGGGCATTTCCTGTGTGTCTCAGTGGTAATCATGGCAGTGCCCAAGGTGGGACCCCAGATAAGAAAGACTTCTCATACTTCTATAAAAGCAAAGGTTGGTCTATATACATAGCTATTGCACCAATTGCTTCAAGTTCTATGGGGGACAGATGACACCTGGCAATTCTGTGGCCAAGTTCCCAATGGGATCACGGAGCCCTACAGATACCTTGCATTGCTGAGGTCATGATTTGAGTTCCTAAAATACCGACAAGGCAGACCCACGATGGGCAGCTAGGTCTAGTCACTTAAGGGTTAAGTATTTCTTACTATGCGTTAAACCTTACAAAAATGTACAAAGGGGAATGGCCGTACAGAATCTGTCAATTACAGACTGTCCCAATATTCCAGCTTTACACCTCCTCATCCTTGAGTTCACATGTTACAACTAGAGATGATCGAACAGCGCTGATGTTCAGGTTCGTACGAACTCGAACCATCGGTATTTGACTCCTGCAGTCTTCCCGTTCCATGGGGAAGGTGGAGACAGCCTGAGTCCCATCTGGAAAACAGGAATACAATCTATGGTTTAGGCTGTATTCCTGTTTTCCAGGCGGTACTTGGGCTGTCTACACCTTCCCCACGGAACAGGAAGACTGGGGGAGTCAAACACCGATGGTTCGAGTTCGTACGAACCTGAACATCAGCGCTGTTCGATCATCTCTAGTTACAACCACCATGGAGTCCATGGACTTCCCTCAAAGGGGATCTATGTTTTAATATGCAGGGTTTAGTAATGAGCGAACTTGCTGGACGCTTTGGTTTTCGGAAGTTTTCTCCGAGCGCAAACATTGGCCTTTTGACTCCCGGTGTCTGGAGAAGTTGGAGTCCTGGAAGTCCTAGGGTGGCATTACACTTCTCCAAATGCCGGGAGGCAAATGCCCAGTGTTTTGGTTCAGAGAACGCTGCAGGAACTGAAGCGTTTGGAGTTGGAGAATGTTGCCAGGCCGAACCGTTTGACAAGTTCACTTATCCCTAGTAGAGTAACACAGAATTTAGGAAATTGACGGATGCACGGTTTTGACCACATTGGTTCCTCTGCATATTGGAACGGGTGTATCTGTAGCTATAGTTAAATCAAGTCAATCTAAACCTATAGTAAAAAAATTCTAGTGGTGTTCAGCTCCTAAATGCCATATCCCAGGCTATTCATACTCAGCCTTACGATACACGGGCTCCTCCATTCACTTCCTTCCTTTAATGCATTCGGCTGTTTTGATTATGAATTGAGCTCTTCTATGTAGTAACGTGGCACCTGCAGTTCCTTAAGTGGCCACTTGACCTTTGATAATAACCCCTGTCCGCTGCTCACAGTGTCGGATATTTGTCCGAGAAAGCCTCTAAGCCTAAGCCTCTCTGCAGCACTGAATGGAGGCACAAATCAAATGTATCATGGTAATTGAATACGGATGAAAAAGATGGAGACTTATTGCTCCAATGTCTCCCATTCTGCAATATTTATAAGCCCCTGATTGAGCAAGGCAAGAAAGGATTGTGCCGTCCGCATGCCCTGACAAGGGATGCCGAGCAGGAGAACATGGAGGGTGCCCCCTCATTGTCCGCCGGTAGCCCGCCGCAGCCTGCTGTGTTGGTGTGCACGCCATAGCATCTGTTTATTCACCAATTAAAAGCTTCTTACTGATAAATTAAAAGAGCCAGTAATTAAATGTGATAATGAAGCTATCAATCTGTGTTACCGAGCTACGACTAGGATGTAATGAGTTATTGATACAGAGCGGAGGTGGCGAGTCACTCGCCTTCTATTTTGTACCCTCAGCCTTCAAGGGTTTGGAATTTTACAAAATGTCCTTTAAGTCATATGTCCTTGTCCAACTTTAATTTCATTATATGTCTCTGAAGTGTATCTGAACTTGCATGGCTTTGTTAGATTAACCCTTTACAGCGATGACAAGGTGATGTTATTGTCCTTACTTCAGTTATTGGGCCCCTTGAGAGTCCTCTCCATGGTGCACAAGACCAGAGATGGGTTGTTCGCTAGCAGTACTCACACAGGGACAGTGTCGGATTAGGGTGTCTGGGGCCAACCAGAGGAAATGATCTTGGGGGCCCATCAATGAAGAATCAGTAAGAAACATGTCATTCAGAGTTTGTTCAGGTCTAAAGCTGGGGCCCCCCTGGAGGATTGTCCGGTACTCTGGTGGGTTAGTCTGACACTGCACAGGGACTTCCTTTCTCTTATTTGGGCCGCACCTACTAATCTCCACAGTACCAGGACAGTACCAGTACCAGGACAATGCTGGTAAAGGACCACTCGGATGAACAGTCTGGCACTGTGCTGGCAGGTTGATTTGCACAGTATGCTACTATAGATGAAATGTGGGGAAAGAAGGGGTTATTGGCTTACTGCAAGACATTGCACCATAGTTGTTGGCCAAACCATGTAAACTGTTGACAAGAGGGACCCCACCTCAGACCCTTAGCGTCTGAGATTGGGTCCCTCTTGTCCACAGGTTTCACAGCGTGCCCAGAAACTATGGTGCAATACTTTGCATTGGTATTTATTAGCCATATTATTATTATTATTTATTTATTAGCCACTGCCATTTGGCCTTATTGCAGTGGTGGCTCAAAGTATGCATTGTTGTAATGCAAGAACTTTATTTATATGGGTTCGAGATTATGGGCTGTGTACCTATTGGTGGAGAGAGACCTGAGGTTGGAGCTGTCCTTAATCAGAGACTGGAAACAAAAACTCAGCAGAAGCAGGGGGGCCCTTCAGGCGAGATGCAACTTCTCAAACCCTTGACAAGGTCCAGGTCCTGGCAAAGATTCACCATGTGGGCAGGGCTTTACCGCAGAAATAAGCTGTTGCTGTCTGAGCACTAAATTTACTATAGATTTACTATAGTCAGACAGAGGAGTTGCTGGATACAGAGGTCCATAAAGACATTTAACTAGACATAATGGGAGTTAAAGTTTTGCCTCAGGTTGTATCCTCCTTCCTGTAGAGTACCTCAACAATTGTCTGAGAACTACAATTCCCAGCATGCTTTGACAACTACCGACTTTAAACCATGCAGCAGGAGAGTCTCAGGTTAGAGATCAACGCTCTAGGGGAAGAACGTAGTAGCACGCCCTGCACCCCCTGAAAAAGTGATGCGAACTTCTCTTTGCAGGTGTTAATCCGCCATCTTCTCCCTGAATATCTTTACCCGACTCCTCATCAATGCATTTCTTGCGCCAGCACACCGTAAATCGCCCTCTCGAATATTGATTCCAGCTGTAACGTGTAACCATCCACCATGAATATTCATTTCCAGCAGCACAACGTAAATATTCTCTATTTTCCTCCCACCGGCATGGAAGTAGGAAGCGCCGAGAGGAGCATCAATGCAAAATATTCCGCGTTCCGTCCATTGGAGTGTGTGCTTCATTTTGCAATTCTCTCATTTAAATCTGTGCGCTTTTTTTTTTTTTCCTCCTCCCGACATCCACAGTATGTAACATCTTATGGAAAAATGTGAAAAATAATAATTCACATTGAAGTCTCTTTCCATACACAATTTGGGATCTGAGAAGCATGACAAGAGCCGGAGAACAAAGATTGCGGACTCAGGAGCTCAGTGAGACTTTTTTTTTTTTTTGTGCTCATAATCTCTTTCAGTCCTGTGGAGTATATGAAAGTAGTCAGCATATTTCAGATAATGTTTCATGGTTGAGCTGAATAGTTTGAACAAAAGTCGTCTTTTCTGGTAATATATGTCCCGCGGAAATATGTTTTCTACATGCGCAGCATAATTTATTCTAACAAAATAATCCGCAGGACGGGGAAAAAAAAAATTTGGGTCAGCCGCGCTTTTGGACGCGGTCCACGGCACTAAAGTTTATGGATTTAAGAAAGTGGAACTCGTCTGGGAAGAAACGTCTTCAAACTTTAATGATATGGCTTTTTTAGGCTATTAGGGGGAAAGGCCATTTTCTGTATCATCCAGACTCATGGGGTTCCCAGTCCCTGTCTGCAGCTTCTTTGTAAATGTTCATAAGTTCTTCAGAAGCTTTGTACAGTAATATAAGAATAGTAGATGGAGAGGAGGGAGATGCAACTGCAGGATCTTTTTAAAGGAATATTCCCATCTCATCTTATATAGTTAAAGGGGAACTATCAGCAGGTTAGAACAATCTAACCTGCTGATCTTTCTATTACCTTCATCCTTGCCGTCGTTCCTGTGCAGTTAGGCTCTTACTCCTGGGTCTGGTAGGACTGGTTGAAGCACTGCCCCACCCCCATAGTGCAGATCCGCCCCCATCCGTCCCACCCCTTCTAATGGTTATCAATGGAGTGGGCCAGACAGGAAGGGCTGGATCGGTGCTAAGGGGGTGGGACAGTTCTAATGGTCTAACTGGACCGAGGAGTAAACAACTAAGAGCATGGGAACAGCGCTGAGAACGAAGGAAAGAGACATTTGCCTCCTGGCCAATAGGGGACTATCAGCAGGCTAAATTCCACTTTAACCCCTTAAGGTCAAAGCCAATTTTCATTTTTGCACTTTTGCTTTTTCCACTTTATGTTTAAAAGTCCATAGGGCTTGCATTTTTTCACAGAGCCCTTATTTTTTTGCGAAACCAATTGTACTTTGTAATTATTTTTCCATAAAATATGCTGTGAAACCAGAAAAAAATCGTTTGCGCTGTCAAATTGAAAAAAAAAAACAACGGAATTTGTTTGGATTTCGCAGAGTTTTGCATTTACGCCGTTTGGCCTGGGGTAAAACTGACTCATTATGTATGTTCCTCAAGTTGTTACGATTACAACGATATGTAACATGTATAACTTTTATTGTATCTGATGGCTTTTAAAAAATTCAAACCATTGTTAACAAATTAGTTCCTTAAAATTGCTCCATTTTTGATCACTTTTTATTACATTTTTTCTGGATTTGATGTGACAAAAAATGTGCAATTTTGCACTTTGGATTTTTTTTTGCGCTTATGCCGTTTACCGTGCGAGATCAGGAATGCGATAATTTAATAGCTCGGGCGATTACGTGCGCGGCGATACCAAATATGTTTATTTATTTGTTTATTTATTTATATTTATAAAATGGGAAAAGGGGGGTGATTTGGACTTTTATTAGGGGAGGGTTTTTTTTATAAATAAAATTTTTTTTTTACATTAACTTGAAGTCCCCTGGGGACTTGTATATACATAGCACTGATCTCTCATCAATGCTAGGTATATACACAGCAAAGATCGATTAGATCGGTGATACATTGCACTGGCCTGCTACAGGCCAGTGCAATGTATTGCCGAGCCCGGATCAGCGTGATTGCGAAGCTGAGGCCCGGCACGGGCAGGAAAACGGATCTCCCCCCGCGATCGCATTGCAGGGGGGAAATCCGTCCCACTAAACACCAGGGATCACAAATAAACGGACCGGATGGGGACTTAATTACAGGAGATAGAGATATCCTGCAGGCAATGGTATCGTTTTATAAGGAAACTTATTCGTCTGCATTGTTGTCCACTTCTAATGAAATAGAGGAGTTTGTCTCTAATATAAATCTTCCTTCCCTGACACAGGCACAGAGGGAACAATTAGATGAACCCCTGACGGTGGAGGAATTGGAGGGGGCGCTGCAGGGCTTTCCCAATGAACGTTCTCCTGGGTCGGATGGCCTGCCCAGCGAATTTTTCAAACTACACAGTGAATGTCTCTTGACACAGCTTTTGGCCACCTTTGATTCCTCCGCGTCGGTGGGAGTCTTGCCCGCCTCTATGAGGGAGGCAATAATAGTCCTCATCCCAAAACCAGGCAAGGACTTGCAACAAATGGGTTCATACAGGCCAATATCACTATTATGCGTGGACATCAAAATTATAGCAAAGGCACTGGCCAATAGACTAATCCAGGTTATCTCGGGCCTGGTTCATGGTGATCAAACTGGATTTATGCCTGGAAAGTCCACTGCAGACAACATACGACGTGTATTCTTTAATTTACAGGAGTCGGGTGGGGGGGGGGAGGGGCAGCGGGCACTGCTCTCGCTCGACGCTGCCAAAGCATTTGACAGCGTCGAGTGGGAGTACTTATGGTGCGTGTTGTCTCATATGGGATTCGGGCCTAAATATATTTCATGGATTAAATTACTTTATACTGAACCATCCGCACGACTCAGAGTGAACGGACTGCTATCAGAGTCATTCCCCCTCCAACGTGGCACTAGACAGGGATGTCCCCTTTCCCCTTTTCTTTTTGCATTGGCTATTGAGCCACTAGCCTGCATGGTTCGGGCATCACATGGTATAACAGGTTTTAGACACGGTGGGATTGAGGACCGCATTGCACTGTACGCTGATGACATGCTCTTGTTCCTGAGGCATGCAGGGGCCTCCCTCCCACTAGTCATGGACCTTCTTTCTGTGTTTGGCGGGTACTCGGGATTGACAATCAACTGGGACAAGTCGGCGCTGCTGCCCTTAGACGATTCCCCGGAACAATTCCGATTATCGGATGCAACTGTCCCTGTTGTTTCTCAATTCAGATACCTGGGGGTGCAGGTCACGTCAGATGCTTCCACTTATCTAACATTAAATCTGTCTCCTCTTATGATACGGTCGGCTAATAAGGTAAAGATATGGCGCAAGCTTCCCCTATCACTTGTCGGTAGGTCTAATCTAACAAAAATGATACTGATGCCACAGTTTCTGTATATATTGCACAATGCTCCAGTATGGGTGCCTATGACATACTTCAGCCGTATTCAGTCTTTATTCCGAGAACTAATATGGGATGGGAAAACACCGAGAATTCGGTTAGACACGTTGCAGAGGGGCAAGGACCGGGGAGGAATAGCGGTACCCAATCCTTACTTATATTATCTAGCTGCGCAGCTCCAACAGCTTAGAGGATGGGCGGGGTCGGGGAATATGACTCCCACGGGAGTACTGTTCCAAAGTATAGCAGAGGGACGAACCCCTATATATTTGTTGGAAATAGCGTCCCAGACCAGGCCGCCAGATGTGCCTCTACTGTTACCTATGCTTAAGAAGGTCTGGTCGACGGCCAAATCTTTATTGAACTGCACATCCTATACCAAATATACTCCACTGTGGAATAATGCAGATTTTCCTCATCTGAGCACTCTGGATGGTTTTACCTTCTGGGATACCAGAGGAGTCCATACCCTTCCACAGTTGTATAGTGAGGGAACTCTAAAAACATATGCCCAACTTCAGGCTGACTTTGACCTACCACATTCTGCCTTCTATAGGTACCTACAACTGAGGCATGCTCTGGAGGCACAGTTTGGTGGGACTCCGGTCACCATATCCACACCACCAATCTTAGACACAATTCTTACTACGTCGGACTCTGCAGGTCTGATATCTTTAATATACCAAGAGCTGTTAGAGGCCCATCTTTCCAGGCGGCCCCTGACGGTGAAAGAGCAATGGGAAACAGATATAGGTCCAATAACTGACGAACAATGGGCGAGTGTGCTTGCTCTGACTCCCAAATTGGCTGTCTCAGAGACGCATAGATCCTCCCAACTGTTTTTATTACATCGGGTATACAGGACACCCAAGTTCCTAAATAGAATTGGTATGAGAGCGGATTCAAATTGTCCTAGATGCGGATTAGCGGACGCACATATCATTCATCTGATGTG
Source organism: Dendropsophus ebraccatus (assembly GCF_027789765.1). Taxonomy (NCBI): domain Eukaryota; kingdom Metazoa; phylum Chordata; class Amphibia; order Anura; family Hylidae; genus Dendropsophus; species Dendropsophus ebraccatus. Next base: position 12,780,456 of record NC_091457.1, read on the forward strand.
GAGCTGTACTGAGTTGGAGGGCTACTGGAGGGAGGTGGTAGCCCTTGTACATAGGGTATACGGAGTTGCTGTGCCAGTGGAGCCACTAAAATGCATATTAGGTCTGATACCAGAGGAGGATGAGCCTACTGGTGTTGAGTTAGCCATATGCAGAATTCTATACCAGGCGCGTAAACTGATCGCTCGCCACTGGATACAGGCAAGTGCGCCCACCGTCACGGAGCTCGTAGCTAGACTTAATGAAGTTATACGGCTGGAAAAAGGGGTGTATCAAAAAAGAAAGGCGTCAAAGAAATTTGAAAACATATGGGGCCCTTGGTTGGATGCACCAGGCATACCATCTAGGAATCTTAGACGTAACCCAATGGAAGCTCTCTTGTCGTTGTCAGACCGTGCTGTATCCACTGCACGCCGTAATGAGACGAGGGGAGGAAGGAGAGGTGATACACGGTAAATACCTGGGTTCTTTTGGCGGTGGGTGTCTTGCCTGGAAAACTCGACTCCTATTAGGGAAGCTCACCCTTGAGTCTTTAAACGATGATAATGTGCCTTATTGTTTCTTCATTAATGACATTGTGGAGAACTGCGCATGGGTATCCAAAAAAGAAAGCTATGTGATAATAGTTCTGTTTTGTATAACCTGACCAATGTTGTTGCCTTCCTACAATATTTGTTATGGATGGTCTGAGGGAGGGAGGGGGGAGGGGGGTTGGTACTTTAAGGTGGGTGGGGGGAGGATGGGGGGTTAGTTTTGTTGTGTTGGTATGTTCAACTAAAAAAAAAAAAGGGCACGCTTTCTGTGTGTGGAAAACTGCTAATAAAAATAATCTGATTTAAAAAAAACACCAGGGATATGAAGTACAAAGCACTTAAGTGCAGCTGGCAGGATTTGCAGCCGGGGAGCGCCTCTATTAGCCGGCGCGGGTCCCGTTGCCGCGCCGGCTAATAGAGGCGCTCCCCGGCTGCAAATCCCGGCGGGACTCCTCTCTGAACTCCCCCCAGGACACCATGACGTACCAGGTACATCATGGGTCGCTAAGGGGTTAAACATGCACCAATCTGGCCCGCCCAGTACTCTGCAGTGATGAGCGCCGGAGTTACGTCACTGCTGAGCCTCATTCAAGTATTCATTGCTGGATCAGTGCACAGAGAGGGTGATAGTCCCGCCCCCAGAGCGCCAAGCCATCTCATTAGCATATGGATTAAACTGCATGAAGTACATGAAAATAGCGCAGATAATGAGGGTACGAAAATTGGCTTCATCCTCAGCGCATATCAGTAGGGGCATATCAGTAGGATAGATACCTTTAACCTGCTGATAGGTGTTATTAGTTGCTTCCAACCTGCATCTGTGTGTTATTAGTTTAGTTCCATTGTTTTTGTATATGTATCGTCCCAGTACAGGTTTATGTAGTTTCCCAGTAGAGGTTCTATTCCACCTGCCAAAAGGTAACTGTCAGGTCTCACACTCTGGGATGATGGGTGTCGTTTTGCACTATCACCACTTGGTGTCTCACTCTGCCTTTAGTTCTGCTCAGCTAAAGGAATGCCAAGGGTTAACTTTGTCTTTTTACGGTTCTTCTGTTCACCAATCACTGGTTCTGATTTCTCACACGAGCACTTTCCCCACCAATAGGAGGTTAGTCCCGGTCACCCCTATAAAAGGTGCCTAGGTTATGGTGGGAGGGTTCTACTCAGTTGGAGAGAGAGGATTGATCTGCAGTGGAGCAAAAAGCCTCAGCTGAAGTACTCCATTGATCCTTGCTAAAACTATTCAGGAAAACTTGAGGGTCTAGCTTTGCCCATTTTTGCAACCCTAGGACTTGTGCCACCAAACCTGACACTCGCGGGATGTTTGGCATAAGGCGGTCTATATCATGTCTCTTAACCCCTTAAGGTCAAAGCCAATTTTCGTTTTTGCGCTTCTGCTTTTTCCATTTTATGTTTAAAAGTCCATAGCGCTTGCATTTTTTCACCGAGAGACTTATATGAGCGCTTATTTTTTGCGAAACCAATAGTACTTTGCAATGACCGGCATTATTTTTCCATAAAATATGCTGCGAAACCGGAAAAAAATCATTTGCGCTGTCAAATTGAAAACAAAAACGAATTTGTTTTGATTTCGGGGAGTTTTGCATTTACGCCGTTCGCCCTATGGTAAAACTGACTTGTTATGCATGTTCCTCAAGTCGTTACGATTACAATGATATATAACATGTATAACTTTTATATTATCTGATGGCTTTTAAAAAAATCTAAACATTGTTAACAAATACACGTTCCTTAAAACCGCTCCATTCCCAGGCTTATAGCGCTTTTATCCTTTGGTCTATGGGGCTGTGTCAGGTGTCATTTTTTGCGCCATGATGTGTTGTTTCTATCGGTACCTTGATTGCGCATATACGACTTTTTGATCACTTTTTATTACAATTTTTCTGGATTTGATGCGACCAAAAATGCGCAATTTTGCACTTTGAAATTTTTTTGCGCTGACGCCGTTTACCGTGCTGATCAGGAATGTGATTAATTAATAGTTCGGGCGATTACGCGCGCAGCGATACTAAATATGTTTATTTATTTGTTTATTTATTAATTTATATTTATAAAATGGGAAAAGGGGGGTGATTTGGACTTTTATTAGGGGAGGGAATTTTTTTATTAATAAAAACACTTTTTTACTTTTTTTTTTACATGTACTAGAAGCCCCCCTGGGGGACTTGTATATAAACAGCACTGATCTCTCATAGAGATCAATGCTGTGTATATACACAGCAAAGATCGATTAGATCGGTCATAGATTACTATGGCCTGCTGCAGGCCATAGCAATCTATTGCCGAGCCGGGATCAGCGTCATTCCGATCGCATCGCGGGGGGGAGATCCGACCCACTAGACACCAGGGATGTGATGTCTGAAGCCCTTCAATGCAGCTGTCAGGTTTGACAGCTGCATTGAAGTGCTTAATTAGCCGGCGCGGCAACGGGACCCGCGCCGGCTAACAGAGGCACTGCCCGGCTGCACGTGTGAGCCGGGATCAGCGCCGTTCAGAGCGGGGTCCCGGCGGGACCCCTCTCTGAACACCCCCCGCGGCACCATGACGTATCAGATACGTCATGGGTCGCTAAGGGGTTAAAGGACAAGTGCCATGAAAAACTTTTTCCCAGTAACTGAAGCACATTACAAAGTTATATAACTGTGTAATGTGCTTCAATCACCTATCTGCCTCCCTTCCCTGTCTTTTCCCCCTCCACCCCCCACCAGGAAGTGTCCAGACCTAATGACTGTCTCACTGTCACCAGGCAGCTCCTTCTTGTGAGGATGAGTCATCAGCAGGAGGGCTGCTCTAGGTCCTGTTACAGCAGCCTCCCTTCCCCAGTCCAAGTGATGGCTTGCAGTTGTTCAGCCAATGGGAGCTGAGCAAGCTGAGTCACCTGACCAGGCAGGGGAGGGGGGAGGCTAGTGTAACAGGAGAAGGAGCTGAGACATGGCCGGCGTTAGGGGGGGGCAAGCAGGGCAAATGCCCAGGGCCCCCATCCCCCAGTGGCCCCCTAACGCAGTTCCAGTAGGAGAGGAGAGCACAGACAGCGTCCTCCAGCGTCTGGCAGTGATCCCCGGCTGCTGCCATCAGGGGTCACGCAGAGGCTGCAGGACGCTGGGCTGGTGTCTGCTCCGTGTGTGTAGCTCCCCCTCCCTCCAGCTCCTCTTACTGCACGTGACTTCCTGCTCTGGTGTGGAGCTGTCGGGACGATGGAGGAGAGGGCTGCCGGGTGAGGATGACAGCCTGCTGCTGCTGCAAGGTACATGAGGGGGATTCACCACTACAACCAGCATGCTAGAGGGGGTAAGTATACTGTACATGTAGTGTGTAATGTGTATGAATGTAGGTGTATAATGCATGAATGTAGTGTGTGTTACATGTCCTGTGTATAGTGTGTGGACTGGATGGTTTGTATCTGTATAATGTGTTTTCATGGATGTGTGTGTGTGATGGTGTGTGTATATATATATATATATAATGGTGTGTGTGTGTGTGTGTGTGTATATATATATAGCTATGTGTGTGTGTATGTATATATATATATATATATATATATATATATATATAGCTGTTTGTGATTGGGTGAATAAATCCTCACTATACACTACTGGAGTGCTGTCCTCGTGTTCAATTTTTATATATATATATATATATATATATATATATATATATATAAAATGGTGTGTGTGTGTGTGTATATATATATATATATATATATATATATATATATATAAAATGGTGTGTGTGTGTGTGTGTGTGTATATATATATATATATAATGGTGTGTGTGTATATATATATATATATATATATATATATATATATATATATATATATAATGGTGTGTATATATGTATATATATATATATATATATATATATATATATATATATATAATGGTGTGTGTGTATTAGCACTGCTGACTCCAAGTGTTGAGGTGAATAGACTGTATATAGGAGCTGCAGCCATTCTCTGGCCTCATCAGTCCTATGTAATTGCTGCAGGTGACCACTGAGGCCGCTGATTGGCTGCAGCTCCTATGTATATAAGGCAATACGGTGAGAAAAAAAAATAAGGTGGTATTCAGTCCTTAGGTGGTGGTCACTGTATGGCGGTAATATTGGTCTGTATATAGAGTCATTATGTGGCGGTCACTCTTTGGCATTAATATTGCTCTGTATATAGTGTATATATAGTCATTACTGCCATAGATTGACTACCACATAATGACACTATATACAGACCAATATTACCGCCATACAGTGACCACCACATAATGACTATATACACTATATACAGACCAATAGTACAGCCATAGAGTGATCGCCACATAATATTGGTCTGGATACAGAGTCATTATGCAGTGGTCAATCTATGGCGGTAATATTGGTCTGTATATAGTGTGTATATAGAGTTATGTGGCGGTCACTCTATGGCGGTAATATTGGTCTGTATATAGTGTGTATATAGAGTTATGTGGCGGTCACTCTATGGCGGTAATATTGGTCTGTATATAGTGTGTATATAGAGTTATGTGGTGGTCACTGTATGGCAGTAATATTGGTCTGTATATAGAGTTATTATGTGGTGGTCAGTCTATGGCGGTAATATTGGTCTGTATATAGAGCCATTATGCGGTGGTCACTCTTTGGCAATAATATTGGTCTGTATAAAGTGTCATTATGCAGTGGTCACTCTTTGGCAATAATATTGGTCTGTATAAAGTGTCATTATGCGGTGGTCACTCTTTGGCATTAATATTGGTCGGTATATAGTGTGTATATATAGTCATTACTGCCATAGATTGACCACCACATAATGATATTGCCAAATTGCCGCCATACAGTGACCACCACATAATGACTCTATATATAAACTATATACAGACCAAAAGTACAGCCATAGAGTTACAGACACATAATATTGGTCTGTATACAGTGTATATAGAGTCATTCATTATACAGTGGTCAGTCTATAGCGGTAATATTGGTCTGTATATAGTGTATATAAAGAGTCATGCGGTGGTCACTCTATGGCGGTAATATTGGTCTGTATATAGTGTATATAAAGTCATTATGGGGCGGTCACTTTTATGGTGGTAATATTGGCCTATATATAGTGTGTTTTCTTCAATAACGGTATGGAGGTAATATTTGGTCCTGATTATAGTGATTTTTTTATTTTATTTTTTTAATGCAATTCATATAAATAGTTCTTGTGTTTACACCACTAGCGGCAGTCCTGGCATGTAGTGGCAGTCCCATAATGTAGCGGCAGTCCCAGAATGTAGCGGCAGTCCTGCCATGTAGGGGCAGTCCCATAATGTAGGGGCAGTCCCATAATGTAGGGGCAGTCCCATAATGTAGGGGCAGTCCCATAATGTAGCGGCAGTCCTGCCATGTAGGGGCAGTCCCATAATGTAGGGGCAGTCCCGGCATGTAGGGGCAGTCCCGGCATGTAGGGGCAGTCCCGGCATGTAGCGGCAGTCCCGGCATGTAGCGGCAGTCCCGACATGTAGCGGCAGTCCTGACATGTAGCGGCAGTCCTGACATGTAGCGGCAGTCCTGACATGTAGCGGCAGTCCCGACATGTAGCGGCAGACCCATAATGTAGCTGCAGTCCTGGCATATAGCGGCAGTCCCGGCATGTAACCTTCTGAACTGAGTAAGGGCCCTAATACATGGAGCGAAAATTGTCCGAATCAGGACGCTATCGCTCTGAGAGGACACTGGGGAATATGATCAGGTAGTATATATCACAGACAAGGCCTGAGGACACCGGGGAACGTGATCAGGTAGTATATATCTTTATTGTTTACTATATACGGCAAGGATTGCACACACATCACTAATGATATACTGTATATATACACATAGGGGGGGAAATTTATCAAACATGGTGTAAAATGAAACTGGCTCAGTTGCCCCTAGCAACCAATCAGATTCCACCTTTCATTACTCACATTCTAAGTAGGTGGAATCTGATTGGTTGCTAGGGGCAACTGAGCCAATTCTTCTTTACACCAGTTTGATAAATCTCCTCCATAGCTTTTGCTGCATCATAAAAGAGCCATGTAGTAGGCTCTCTAAGCGAGCTCCATTCTACCAGATTGGCGCTCACTTCTGCGGAATATCAGGCCGTGTAATACGGCCTTAAAAGTGGCCGTACACTTCCAATAACTGCTGGCTGAACAATCCTTCAGCTGACAATTATCTGTCCCATCCGGTCCCGTCCTCCCCATACACAGAAATTTGGCACATCTGAGTGTTCCTGTGTTCTCTATGAGAGGGGAAAGCCATAGCCATACAGATCTGATGCCGGCTTATCTCTCTGAGAACAAAGAGGTTGGGCGTTGATTTTCCATCAAGCTCGACCCCCTATGTCCACTGATATCATCTGTCAGAGGACTGTCCAGAGAGCCCCATACACCTTACGCTGATGGCCGAACCCACCAGGAGCAACAGGTACCACCAACAAAAGAGTCAAATGTATAGGGACCTTAAATTGTTGCTAAAATATTTCAGCATTTGGGGCCCCACCTTTAACTTTGCCCAGGGCCACATCTAGTCTAAAACCGGCCCTGAGCTGAGAGAAGAGCTTGGTGAGGGTGACAACAGTAATTAGGTCTGTGTGAGTCAGGACACTTCCTGGTGGGGGGTGGAGGGGGGAAAAGACAGGGAAGGGAGGCAGATAGGTGATTGAAGCATATTACAGAGTTGTATAACTTTGTAATGTGCTTCAATTACTGGGAAAAAGTTTTTCATGGCACTTGTCCTTTAAGCCCCTATTACATGGGGCTATTAAGAGGAGCAAACGAACACCGACCTGTCAGGTCAGCGTCCGCTTACTCCTCGTTGGAGCTGCTACATCGTACAGGCAACATATTGCTGTTATCATTTCTACATTGAAAGACAATGATCAGCCGCCATCGTGCATTTCATCTAATCGTTGTCTTCTCTTACACTAAGCGATTATCAGCCGTAACGGTCGGTACCGGACTAATACACCCCATAATCGTTTTGTGTAATAGGGCCATAAGTCTTAACTGTGAGTATGATATTCTTCTTCTTCTACGCTTAGTTATAGGCTAAACCATCCCGGCAGAGAACTACATGTACCAGGCACCAAGACAGCCCCTGCAGCTATCTAGTCTCTGGCAACACTTTACTTCTACCTTCTACCTGCTACCTCAAAGCTTCAAGCACCTCAACCTAAATTTGCTGTGTTATCCATCAGGAGAAAGGATTGTTCTATTTTTTGTTACTATTTGCACCTTGTTCTTCAAGCATAATTGTATTGTACTGAAGATCTTAACCCTTAGACGACCCTGGACGTAGGGTTACGTCATGGAAGTCTGTCCCCAGACGACCCATGACGTAACCCTACGTCCTGGGTGTTTCTCCCGCTATGAAGCGTGCTCCGGAGCGGAGCGCGCTTCATAGCAGGTGGGGGCCGGCTACAGTGAGCAGCCGGGACCTCACCGGTAATGACACGCTGCAGCGATCGCGCTGCCGCGTGTCATTAACCCCTTAAACGCTGCGATCGCGGCGCGACCGCGGCGTTTAAGTGTAAGTGACAGGGGGAGTCCCCTGTCACTTACCGATCGGGACCCCCGCAGTGTGACTGCGGGGGTCCCGATCGTTGAAACGAACCGCCGGAGGTCTCTTACCTGCCTCCGTGCGGTCCGATCGGCGATCTGCTACACTGAGCCTGCACAGGCAGGCTCAATGAGCAGAGCGCAGATAACACTGATCAATGCTGTGCCTATGGCATAGCAATCATCAGTGTAGAAATCAAAGTAGTGAATGTAGAAGTCCCCCAAAGGGACTTCAAAAGTGTAAAAAAAAAAGTTCAAATCACTATTACACTACCCCAAAGCCCCTCCCCCAATAAAAGTCTAAATCACCCCCCTTTCCCATTATATAAATAAAACATATAAAAATAAATAAATAGATAAACATATAATATACCGTAGCGTGCGTAATTGTCCGATCTATTAAAATATAACAAGCGCCATTGTGATCGGTTAGCGGCGTACACGAAAAGAGGGGAAAAAGTGCGCAGATTACTGATTTTATGTTACATTATATATTAAAAAAATCAATAAAAAGTGATCAAAACGTCCGAGCTTCACAAATATGGTATTAATATAAACTAGAGATCATGGCAGAAAAAATGACACCCCATACAGCCCCGTAGGTGAAAAAATAAAACCGTTATAAGCGTCACAATAGGCCCATTTTATTAATATTTAGTTGCCAAAAAAAAGGATTTCATAAAAAAATACATATATAACATTAGAGAATCTGTGTAACCTGCATATGGTTGTGTTCGGACTGACCTATAGAATAATAGTGTCATGTCGCTGTTACCATATAGTGCATTACGTAGACACAGGAACCCCCCAAAAGTTACCTTATTGCATTCTTATTTACGATTTCACCTATTTATATCTTCATAAATAATATATTTGGGATTCCGTCATACATGTTATGGTAAAATGAATGACGCCATTACACAGTACAACTATTCCTGTAACAAACAAGCCATTACATGGCTTGTAGATAGAAAACTGAGAGTGCTAGAGCTCTTAGAAGGGGAGGAGGGGAAAACGAAAACACTAAGATCAAAATTTGCGCGGTCCACTGGGTCATTTTGGGCCTGGTCCTCAAAGGGTTAAAGGGGAAGTTTACCCAAATTTATTTTTTTATTTTTTAAATCAACTGGTGCCAGAAAGAGATTTGTAATTTACTTCTATTAAAAAAAAAAAATCTCCAGTCTTCCAGTACTTATCAGCTGCTGTATGTCATGCAGGAAGTGGTATTCTTTCCAGTCTGGAGAGCTGCAAAGATTTTCTATGACACGGACAGAGGTGGCAGCAGAGAGCACTGTGTCAGACTGGAAAGAATACACATCTTCCTGCAGGACATACAGCAGCTGATAAGTACTTGAAGACAAGATTTTTTAATAGAAATGAATTAGAAATCTCTGGCACAGTTGATTTGAAAAAAGTTTTTTTTTTTTAAATAACAATCAATGGAGAAATACACACCTGCTTTTTCTTGCTGCTGTAAATGAGACCTAATCCCACAAAGTCCTGGACAAGTTATACAATCACACAAATCGCTGCTAATTTAACTGAACTCCAAGGAAAACATGAACTCTGCGTAAACCGCTGAATAAATCCGAATGTTCCCGATCACCAGTGGTCGCAGGTGCGGCTCATACACTTATTTCCTGCCAAATGCAAAACAAATGTGGGATTTGCTCACAGCGTCAGACACCTGCTCCCCCTCCACCAGTGTGAAATCATGTAGAGGCGCGTCCACGGCCGTTTCCGCCTGTATTCAGCTTCTTATCCAGAAAATACACGGCTTCTACATGCTGAAATCTGGGGGGTGAGGGAGCACAAGGCTCAAATCAAATTACTCCATTATTTATCCTATTCTTTCAGGGCTTCACGGGATAATCAATTCTATTTTGTAACTCGGCTTGTTTCGAGGGGAATCTTTCTCATTGAACATGGTGACTGATCTGTCGGCGGCATGTTATAGAGCGGGAGGAGCTGAGCGGAATGATATATGGTTTGTGGCAAAAAAATTGAAACGTTAATTCATTTAAACTTCTTATGATGGGCTTAGGAGTCAAGTAGGCGGTGCTAATGAGTGATTAAAAGCTTTCTGTATATTGAAATAGTACAAAATGTAAAGGGATAGCTCAGCAAAAAAAAAAAAAAAAAAAAAATTCTTTTAAATCAACTGGTACCAAAAAGTTCCAGAGATATGTAATTGACTATTAAAAAATATCTAGTCTTCCAGTACTTATCAGGTGCTGTATGTCCTGCAGGAATTGGTGAATTCTATTCAGTCTGACACAGCGCTCTCTGCTGCCATCTGTGTCCATGTCGGGAACTGTTCAGGGCAGTATCAAATCCCCATAGAAAACCTCTCCTGCTCTGGACAGTTCCTGACATGGACAGAGGTGGAAGCAGAGAGCACTGTATATACACCACTTTCTGCAGGACATACAACAGCTGAGAAGTACTGGAACACTGGAGAATTTTAAATAAAAGTAAATTACAAATCTATGTCACTTTCTGGCACCAGTTGATATATATGTATTAAGGGGCGGTCCTGACTACACAGCCAGACTACTGTTATAGGGGGCTCCAGACTACACAGCCAGACTGCTATTATAGGGGGGGGTCCAGACTACACAGCCAGACTGCTATTATAGGGGGAGGTCCAGACTACACAGCAAGACTGCTGTTATAGGGGGCTCCAGACTACACAGACTGCTGTTATAGGGGGCTCCAGACTACACAAACTGCTGTTATAGGGGGCTCCAGACTACACAGCCAGACTGGTGTTATAGGGGGAGGTCCAGACTACACAGCCAGACTGGTGTTATAGGGGGCTCCAGATTACACAGCAAGACTGCTGTTATAGGGGGCTCCAGACTACACAGCAAGACTGCTGTTATAGGGGGCTCCAGACTACACAGCCAGACTGCTGTTATAGGGGGCTCCAGACTACACAGCCAGACTGGTGTTATAGGGGGAGGTCCAGACTACACAGCCAGACTGATGTTGTAGGGGGAGGTCCAGACTACACAGCCAGACTGCTGTTATCAGGGGCTACAGACTACACAGCAAGACTGCTGTTATCGGGGGCTCCAGACTACACAGCCAGACTGCTGTTATAGGGGGCTCCAGACTACACAGCCAGACTGCTGTTATAGGGGGCTCCAGACTACACAGCCAGACTGCTGTTATAGGGGGCTCCAGACTACATAGCCAGACTGCTGTTCTAGGGGGCTCCAGACTACACAGCCAGACTGCTGTTATAGGGGGCTAAAGACTACACAGCCAGAATGCTGTTATAGGGGGCTCCATACTACACAGCAAGACTGCTGTTATAGGGGGCTCCAGATTACACAGCAAGACTGTTGTTATAGGGGGAGGTCCGGACTACACAGCCAGACTGCTGTTATAGGGGGCTCCAGACTACACAGCAAGACTGCTGTTATAGGGGGCTCCAGACTACACTACATACATATAGGGGCACTACTATTGGAGTTTGAGCTGATCTTAATGTATTTATTTTTTATTCTTTTGTTATTCAAATTTTGGATCTAATTCCAATTTCTTGTAAATCCCAAATATTCCCGATGTCCTTCCTCAATCCTAACCTCTTAATAGCAGGGATTTCCCTATAGAGATAACATTAGAATAATAAAGCCTATTTCTCCTTTTTTGTGTTGGGATCTGTAACTGTAATCTAGTGTAATAAGCAGCAGCTTCCTCCGAGATATTGTCCTTGTGATGACAAGGAAGTCTCTTAATTATTACTTGGCAGTGACTTTGAGTTACAGATGTACTATGGTGGAGAACGGATGGACGTGCCTGTCTACAGAGGACATTCTTAAAGGGTTTATGCCATGAATCATTTTAACACCAGAAGTCCTGAAAAGTTGCATATCTATCTATCTATCTATCTATCTACCTACCACTTCCTCCATGGTCCGGTAAGACCATCAGGAGCACTGCCCACCCCCATAGCACTGATCTGCCCCCAGTCAGCCTGCCTCTTTCTAATGATAATCAATGGAGCGGGCCGGATCGTTGATATGGGGGCGGGCAGTGTGTGGTGAGCCCCCGCTGTGCTATGGCGGAGGAACGGTCGGTCACTTGCTAGATGGTGAGGTGTGACACCACTTCTGTGGTGGTTGGCCGAGATGTAGCCGGACCCTAAGATGTTGTGTTGTGACGCCAGTGCCAGTTGGGCACAGAGGTGTGATGGCACACCTGCTTTTTTTTTTATAAAGGCCCGGTTACACCTTGTTCCCTTGTGGTCAGTGACCTGCCGGGTTGCTACAAGGTCCCTTGGGTTGTTATCACGGTGGGCCGGAGTGGTTTAGTGACCCTCCCGGACTATTGGTACAGAAAGGGGAAATGTCCCAAGGATGTAGTGTACACTGTGTTGGCGTGGGGCGAAGAATCACAGAGTCTCTTTATCATAAATAATCTCTTGTTTACTTTAAAAGTACTTGTGTGCAGCAGAAAATACAACTTACCCTTGATAGGGTACGTTTCTCTTGAGAAAACACTTGATAATACACATGGTAGGACACTTGATAACACAGGATCCAGTTCTGTAATAGGAGTATAGTGAAGAGTACACTTGTGCTAAGTTGAGAGATACAAAAGAGCAGAGAGGAGGATGTAGTGTGAGTCCCAACTCAAGTAGTACTGTGCTCTGCCAGGATGTTGGAGGATGAGGTAGAAGAATGCTTTAGAAGAAGAAGAGAATACTTGTGCTAGTGTATTGACCTTTGGGTCTTCACACCACCTTATGCCCACCAGTGTCGGCTGACCCGTCCTATGAGGGTGATTCAAGTCCCAGACCTTGTTACCTGGGATGAGTGGAATGCTGAGGATTTTGTGCTAACAACCGCGCTGCGAGATAGAGTTCCTAAGCTCTTAGCAACTTTGCTCTATCCGCATCAGTTCCTAGCTTACTGCTGTCTGTGGATGCTGACCTGCACTGTGACTCTCCTAGTCCACGCTGTGGGTTGAGATGATCTCTGACTGGTCCATTCCTGTAGGAGTTTAACACTGCATAGTGTTGTGTAGAGTAAGATGAAAAGAAACTGTTAGCTGTGTCTTGTCTTGCTTCCTACCCATACGGGGACCTGACTAAGACTGACTGTTGAGAGTAGGGGGACCTGGCAGAGGGCCAGGGCCCAAAGGGACCACTGTAGGGAGCTTTCTAGCTTGCGCCCTCCCCCTACAACGTACAAAAGACCTTCACACTTTCTCTATCCATGTGACTTCATATCTCCAGCGTATCTAAGGGGCGCTGTGAGTGGGTGAAGAGTGCGTAAGAAGTAAAGTGAGAGATGATAGGACAAAAGAATAAGATACTCCTATAGGTTCACAGATCCATGTGACATACAAATAAACAATAATCCTTTCCATACTTCAGTCGTGCAGCATCTGTGTACATACATCTGTAACATCTAGTGACATCTAGTGGCGAAACTCTATAACTACGTCATCACCACGTACAATAAGTACAGGCTTTTACGAAGGGTGTAACCAAAAGCAACACCTGTGGTAGGACACCACAAGTGCACACTGTAGAGAGAGACCCTCTAAGTGTGAGAAATACAGCTCAAACCCCTGTAAAAAATATATTCTAAAAAAAAAATATATATATATATATATATATATATATATATATATATATATATATATATAATGCCAGGGACCTCAGGGGGAGAGCCCCCTTCTCTAATAGGGATCAACAATCCCTCCCTACACCCCTGTAAGGACCTAATTCTGCTCTTCTTCCTTCATTCAGCTCGATAAAATACACTTAACCCTCTTTGCATGAAACGCACAGCGTAATATATTCAGAACACAAGGTGAAGAGTGTCAGAAGTAAAAACTGACGGAGGAAGAAAGATTTTAGCCGTGAGTCCGTGACCTTGAACGTATAATTGTTGTTTATGAATAAAACACACCAGGCTTTTTAGGTAATGGAAGATGGACACGGAGGTCACCTGTGTCTAGGAAGCCATAGGATGGCGGTGACACAATGTGTCAGGAGAGGAGGGAACGTCCAACATGGTGCAGGAGCTAACAGCCAACAAAAAGAACAAATAAATAATCAATAAGTAAATAAAAATAAATTAATTCCAAAAATAATACATAAGTCCATGCATATAAATCAATACATTAAAATAAATACATTAGGAAATGAAAATATATAACTAAGTACCGTAACACCTCTGTTCTTGAACACAATCAGTTCAGGATGTTCTAGAACCGAGTAATTTGAGAACCAAGTTTAGCGTTCCCACAGGGAACAATGTAAATGTGTTTAATTGGTGTTTATGTGGTGTGCCCCCGGTGTGGTGTGGAGGAACGGCCAGTCACCTGCTAGGTGGTTAGGTGTGACTCCTTGCCAGAGGTGAGTGGCCGAAATACATCCTTGGAGTGTTATCTCGTGACGCCAGTGCCAGGTGGGCACACAGGTGTGGTGACACACCTGCTTTTATTTGACAATACCAGTTGTACCTTTTCCCCCTGTGGTCAGTGTCCTGCCGGGTCGCTACGAGGTCCCTTGGGTTAGTGTGATCACGGAGGGCCAGATTGGTGTAGTGACCCTCGCGGACTATCGGAAATGCCAGACACAGAAAGGGGAAGTGTCCCAAGGTTAGGTGATGTGCTGTGTCGGTGGAAAGCAAAAAAACCACAGAGTCGCTTTAATTAAATAAGCCAGTTTTACTAAGAAGATACGTGCTTGAGGCAAGGTTACTCGATTATGAAGTTTCTCTTGATAAAGCACTTGGTAATACACTTGACAATAGTTCCAGATAAATACTTGACAATACAGCAACCAGATCTGTAGTAGGAATACAGCGTAGGATATGGTCGTGCCAACTGAGTAGTGTATTGAATAATACAAAGAAGCAGAGTAGCAGAGAGGAGGATGCCATCAGAGTCTAAACCCAAGTAGTGCTGTGCTCTGCCGGGATGTTGGAGGATGAGGTAGAATACGTAGAAGAAGAACACTTGTGCCTGTGTATTGTCCTTGAATAGTCTTCACACCACCTTATGCCCAGTAGACTCGGCTGAACCTTCCTAGAGGGTGACACAAGCCCCAGACCTTGTTACCTGGGATGAGCGGAATGCTGAGGATTTCCTGCTGACAACCGCGCTGCGAGATAGAGTTCCTAGGCTTATTGCAACTTTGCTCTATGCTTATCAGTTCCTAGCTTCTGTGGCTTTTGTGGACACCGTCCTGCACTGTTACACTCCTTGTTTAAGGCGTGGGTTGAGGTTGTCTCTGACTTGTCCCCTCCTAAGAGGGTTTTAACAGTGCATTGTGCTGTGTAGCATTAATGAGAAGAAAGTTGTGAGAGGTATACTGTCTTGCCTCCTACCCATGCAGAGTTCTAACTAAGACTGACCTACTCTTCCTGTCTCCCACGTGACTTCCTATTTCTCAGCATCTAAGGTGCGCTGTGAGTGGGTGAAGAGTGCAATAGAAGTAAAGAGAGAGCTGATAGAAGAGAAGAAGAACAGATTTCTACTGGTCTGCAGATTCAGGCGACACATATACACTTCAGCTGTGCAGCTTCCAAATACATATAACTAATAGAGCGACATCTAGTGGTGAATCTTTAGTACTACCTTCATCACCATACAAGTACAATAAGTATAGAATTTTACGAAGGGTGTATAAAACTGTAACACCCGTGATAGGACACCACATTTACACTACATAGGTGTACGGAGCAGGGATTCTTGTTATATCAATGTGGGGTCCCCGCTGTAAACAGGTGTTCCACATGGTGGAGAGGCAGGAGAAGGCGGCGGGTTTGAACTTGCCAAATTCAAACTGTTTTGGTGCTGACTTCTAACAGCAGGCAGCACATGGCGGACAATGCAGGGATGTCTGGAGCTGGGGCAGGATGGCGGAGGTGTTCCTGCAGCGGGGAGAAGCAGCGGTGGCAGTGAGTGAGCTATCCCACCTCCCAGCACCCATCACCAGCCTACTGCCTACCCTGCTCATTTTTTTTACCCTCCAGAGTACCCCTTTAAGGAAAACCTGAAACCCGAATGAGGTTTGGAAAATGGGGAGGAAGTGAAAAATAAATCAGAAAGTGTTAAAACATAATGTGGAATTGCTTTTTTAGTATTGTAGCCTTATACACAGTGCTGTGGAGTTCTATGTAAACACTATGTACATTATCACAATGACTTCTTCAACTTTTTCAAAATCACAAACTCCACTCTGCAACTTTTTGGAATCCATACATGCTGTTCTGTAACTAGTAATGTGACCATGAACTGCCCTTCCTACCTGTCCTGATGTTATTCAGGGTGACGAGATGAAGCTCTTCCTGCAGGTAGATAGCTACCGATAGCCCCAGGGTTTCCCTGTGTCCTGCTGCCCTCTGTACTGTCCTGAGACAGATGCCTTGGGGCCGTCTGCTGCAGTCAGGAAAGCTTCTCCTCCATTATTTCTTCTCACTATTGTGTTATTGGCGTCCCCGGTGTGACATTAATATAACTAGGTACAAATGTGAAGGACGAGGGGATCAGTAAATACTGCTAGAATAGCAGACTGCTCATACTCCTTTACTGATATGAACTGGTCTCGACACTACCACTAGGGAGGGATTGCTAGTTGACATATAGGTTTACAATATGTTCTACTTAAAGGAGAAGTCCGGCAAAATGTTTTATTAAAGTATTGTATTGTCCCCCAAAAGTTTTACAAATCACTAGCATACACTTATTACGGGAAATGCTTATAAAGTGCTTTTTTCCCTGCACTTACTACTGCATCAAGGCTTCAATTCCTAGATAACATGGTGATGTCACTTCCTGGATAACATGGTGATGTCACTTCCTGGATAACATGGTGATGTCACTTCCTGGATAACATGGTGATGCCATGACCAGACTCCCAGAGCTGTGCAGGCTGTGGCTGCTGGAGAGGATGATGGCAGGGGGACACTGTGGGACACAGGGCACTGGAGGGACACTGAGCATCCCTCTGCCATCATCCTCTCCAGCAGCCACAGCCCGCACAGCTCTGGGAGTCAGGTTGTGACATCACCATTTTATCCAGGAAGTGACATCACTATGTTATCCAGGAAGTGAAATCACCATTTTATCCAGGAAGTGAAGTCTTGATGCAGTAGTAAGGGAAAGGAAAAAGCACTTTATTAGCATTTCCCGTAATAAGTGTATATAGGTGATTTGTATAACTTTTGGGGGGCAATACAATACCATATACAATGTTGCTGCCCATAGTGAGAGTAACAATTCCTTATTATCTTTTCAGTCTCCTTCTCCCAGTTCTGAGCTGCTGCTTTCTGCTGAAGACACAAAAATCTGTATGAGAGCTGTTCTCTCTGCCCTCCCTCCCTTCTGAGATAGCTGATGTAAACAAGTCCCTGACTGTCTGTATCTACAACATTGTAGCTTCTTTGTAATGCTGGGTGGGTTATTCAAGTTGCTGATGACCTCGCTATTATTACAAAGAAGCTACAAAGTTGCAGATAAAGCCAGCAGGGACTTGTGTTTTTAAGTTTTAAATTTAATTCTATTAAAAAAAAATCTCCAGTCTTCCAGTACTTAGCAGCTGCTGTATGTCCTGCAGGAAGTGTTGTATTCTTTCCAGTCTGACACAGTGCTCTCTGCTGCCACCTCTGTCCATGCCAGGAACTGTCTGTTACACTTTTTGTGGATACTTTGTGGAAGTCTATAGCTGGAATAACACAGATAACAGTAGCAGTAAGTATATGCAGACTCACGTTTTGTTGCAGCAGCGCTGGATGATGTCCGGCAGGTGAGCAGAGTGTGGTCCAGCAGAGCTGGAGGTGGTAAGAGGCCGTGCCGCTATCGGATCTGTAGGCAGATAGCACACGGCAGGAGCGGGTCCTGGGTAGGTGAGCAGCAGCAGTATGCGTAGCACTAGGGGAATCTTGCTGAGTTGTTTAAACAGCAGGGTGATCCCATGTGCAGCAGTAGGTATAAGGTCTAGTAGCAGGACTCTGGAATAAGAGGACCGCAGGAATATACAAACAGGAGTCTGTAAGCTTGAGGCAGACAGAAGCAAGTTCTAACTGATACTCAGGCAGGGAGGGAGGGGCACTGGTGCACACATTAATATAGCCTCAGAGAGCAGGTAAGATGGCCACTGAAGCTGAAGTGGCCAAAGAGGCAGAAATGCCCACAATCACAGCAACCATAAAACCAGGACTGGATCCTAACACTGTCCAGAGAAGGAGAGGATTTCTATGGCGATTTGCTGCTGCTCTGGACAGTTCCTGACATGGACAGAGGTGGCAGCAGAGAGCACTGTGTCAGACTGAAAAGAATACACCACTTCCTGCAGGACATACAGCAGCTGATAAGTACTGGAAGACTGGAGATTTTCAAATAGAAGTTATTAACAAATACTGTATGTATAACTTATTGTCATCAGTTTATTTAAAATTTTAGTTTTTCTTTGGAGTACCACTTTAAGTTTATAGAGAGGTTAACAGTGGGCAAATTGGACTTTGAGTTCCCTTAGACGTCTGACATGTAGTGTATGGTTGGGAAATGTAATATCCAATGCTTATGTAGACTATAGCCATAAGTAATGCACCCTCCCCCCCTCCACAGCGCCTGCCATGGCTTCCCTTATCTCCCTCCCGTACATTAGTATCTATGACATTACGGATCATCCAGCAGATCCTATAAATTCCTGAACTGAGAGGATTGAGGAAATATCTATTTCTACTTCCTAAAATTTCGGCCCGATGCTATCTCCGGTAATCCAGCTTTACATAACAAATTATAAATATCAAACTATATTTCCCGGCAAAGTTCCTTGACATGAAAGATTAATGCACCTAAGTCTATTTACCCTGATTATATCTCGCAGATTACTTACTGAAGAACACACTGTATCATCAGATCTCTCTCCACAACTTGTGGCTTTGCCCTTGACTTGACATTTCGTATATTGAGTGCTTAGAAGAGCGGCATAAAATATTGAGTGACAACACAAACTTTCCCTCTCAGCATCTCCCGGCCTGTTCTGCAAATAATCTCAAATTATATATTTATAATGGTGGCTATGCGGCTTCTTCGTGAAGTCTCTCCCCCCCCCATTAACACACTGAGAAGGCATGCAATCTTACCGTGACCTGTTTATATTGACCCTCTTAAAGGGAAATTCATGTTAGTTTGTTATCTGTAGCCATAAGGTTTAATGACACTTATAGGATTCTGAATAATAGAATGTTGGGTAGAATTATTGGGTAATTGCATAGCGCCAATGGGTGATAACTTTTCAAAATAGTAAATTTATATTATTTTGGGGGATTGTGTAGTGTCCCAAAGTGGGTGTGCCACTATTGTTTCTGCACACCTGCCGTCCGGTACCAATGTTAAGTATGCTCTGGGCTGTGGCCTGTACAGTACAGCTCCCACCATTTGGTGTCTCACTATATTCTATGCACTTTGCACAGCTGAAGGATGGTGTTAACTACGTGCTCATTTATGATTATATTACAGGCTAGAGTTGGTGCCTTTTAGGGAGTTTCTGGCCTCTCCTAGGGCCCCCTATGTAGTATAAAACATGAGGCGAACTAGGATAGTGGTGGTTAAGTGAGGAGATCTAGCTAGTTTGTGTGCTTGTAACAGCTGTATGCTTTACAAAAACCTAAAATGGGGTCACTAATACAAAAGGAATAAACTTTGTTATTCAGGATGTCCTTCAGCTTACCGGATCATCTACAGTGGAGCAAAGAGCAGTTAAAGCCGATGTACTCCATTGATCCTCACTAAGCTGTCTCGGGTAATCTTGAGTTGTTAGCTACACCCGGCTGTGCAGGCCCGGGGCCCATGCTGTCAGAACTCCGTGATCTCTCTGGCAATAGGCCGTAGTCTGCGAAAAAGTACAGATTATTCTTCTATCAAGTCTTCTACTCTTCTACAGAGTTCTGTATCTTCTTAGACAAGGTCCGCTTGGTAGCCCCCTATCTACCTAGCTTCTATACAAGCCAGGTCAAAAGTAACTTAAAATGTCCAGAGACTGCACTTAATATTATATATCTATTCCACCAGCAAGAGGAGGAGATTGTCTATATATCTATATCCTCTAACACAAGCACCCAGCTCAAGTGATCTGTGATGTCTGCAGCTTGAGAAAGATTTATTTTTGGAACCTCTGCCCCTTACTGCCAAGTGTACTATTTTTTATACTGCACCTTTAAGACTTAAGTGCTGGTCTCCGTGGTTATTCTACACCCACATTTGCACTTGTTCTACTCTAAAAAGGCATGTGTCAGCATATCCAGGGGTGGGCGCTACTACTCTTGGACAATGTGCCTAGTTGATACACCCCCATCTTGCCCAACTAATACAACAACTCGCAACCCCAGGTCACTGCCTAAGCAGTTGCATTCAGTTAATGTTCTGTAAGCTAGCTTTGCATAGACGCAATTCCTATTTATGCTGAGTGCTTTCTACCCCGCCTGCTTCTTTTGTGTATATTTACTTATCACAGCATATTTTCATTCTGATGTTGCTGCTTTTCATTTTAGCAGCAAAAGTGGAGCAAAAACATGCTGTCATAAGTAAATATACACAAAACAAGCTGGCGGGGTAAAAAGCAATAGACTTGATTCCCCATGTGTACTGAAATATACACAAAACAAGCTGGTGGGGGACACCAAAGACCTCCTAGGAGGACACCAGGAGAGCGCTGAGAGGTAAGCATAGGCTCTTTTTTTTTTTTTAAATGTGTATTAAATGTGTATTAAATGTGTATTAGATGGCAGCGCCGCCCCCTGCACAGGGGTTTTGGCATCCACCACTAAGTGACAGTGGCAGGACCGGACCATGGGGCGATGCCACCACAGTCATGACAACTAAGTGCTGTGCATTCTGCTTCCTGTGCATGATGTAGGCCAGTGGTGTCAAAGCTTGGGCCCTCCAGCTGCTGCAAAACTTCAATAGCCATCACTGTAGGGTCATGAGGAGGTCTGGTGGGCACGAAAGGCTTAGTTCCCCTTTAAGATCAGAATG
Organism: Dendropsophus ebraccatus; assembly: GCF_027789765.1. Lineage (NCBI taxonomy): Eukaryota > Metazoa > Chordata > Amphibia > Anura > Hylidae > Dendropsophus > Dendropsophus ebraccatus. The sequence goes on from NC_091457.1 coordinate 12,801,597, forward strand.
TAAAATACAAGTTGGTTTCTTCCCCATGTTCTGAATCCGACTGCTCATCTGCAGGAAGGAGAGGTGCCAGGCTGAGCGGCGTATTGGTACAATCAGGAGGCAAACTCAGGCCAGCCATTAATAAACAGAATAATCTGGATCCCATGTAGTCAGGCCGGGCGCAGCGTGATTGAGCATCCAGCTGAGGTCCGGAGTCATCAGGACAATCAAAATATATCACAGTGGACATAGAACGCAGGGACGCGGCCAACAGCTGAGATACCGAGGGACCTGTCCAGGGAGGGGGACTCCAATCACTGCTGCCAAGTGCCCCTCGTCCTCGGCACAGTCCCATCTTACATCAATTTGTCCCTCTATTTCTTTTTTTTTCCATAAATTTTTAACAATTTTCCAATAAATCTCCAGCAATGATTGCAGCTCTCTACAGGATGCAGCTTGTTCCTCACCATAGATGTATAGGAGACCCTGTAGAGCAGTAAAACAGTGGGTGAGCAAGAAGAAATGGGGAGTACTTACAGCAATACAGGAGACTTCTTCTGGCAGAGCTGGCACCTCCCCTGTAATAATAATAATAATTATTATTATTATTATTATTATTATTATTATTATTATTATTATTATTATTATCACAGAGTTCCCCTTTAAGCAGTAAGCCTAAAGGGGAACTCTGTGATTATTATTATTATTATTATTATTATTATTATTATTATTATTAGTTTCTTTTTCAAATGAACTGGTACAGGAAAGTTATACAGATTTGTATTTGAGTACTTATCAGCTGCTGTATGTCCTGCAGGAAGTGATGTATTCTTTTCAGTCTGACACAGTGTTCTCTGCTGCCACCTCTGTTTATGTCAGGAACTGTCCAGAGCAGGAGAGGTTTTCTATGAGGGCTTCTACTCTGGACAGTTCCTGACATGGACAGAGGTGGCAGCAGAGAGCACTGTGTCAGACTGGAAAGAATACACCACTTCCTGCCAGACATACAGCAGCTGATAAGTACTGGAGACTTGAGATCTTTACAAATAGAAAAATACTACAATATATACAAATACTAGTTTGTATAACTTTTTACTACCAGTTGATTTAAAAAAAAATAAAAAATGTGTGCAGTATTGCAATTCATCTCCATTCACTTTATTCATATTTGAGCTGCAATACCTTCACGCAAACTGAAGACAGAACTGGCGCTGTTTCTGTTTTCCTAAGCCTTGATAACCCCTTTAATTTAGTAATTTTTTTTAACAACACAAACTCAACAGGCTGCAGTGCACATAATAACCACTAGGTGGACACGCACAGACACCTAGGGCCTAAACAACTCCCAACGGAGCATAAAAAAAATGATGGTTATTCTCAGAAATGATCATCACCTTTCTCGATATGTCACACCTAAAGGTAAGAAAGGGCACAACATTGCAGCTTTATATCATGTTATTATGTGTTCTTTTTACTTTATTATTATTATTATTATTATTATTGGTATTACTCCACTATAACTCAGTGTAAAGCTAGTAAATAACCCCCCCCCATCCGCCTGTAAAGTCAGTGTTATGCCGCTCCGCACTCTACCTCTTCATTGCTCATTAACAAAGGACTTAAAATAATCCTTTAAGAAGAATAAGGATTAAAAAAAATAAAATAAAAAAATATTCTGTTTATCTTAAAGAATTACGACCAATGTCAGCCGATCCCTGCGGCTCCATAGAGAGTAAACCTTCTACTATAAGTTCATGTAACAGTCATGGGGGGATTTATCCAGGTAGTTTGGTTACAGCAGCACAGGTGTAATATATGGGCTTGGTAATTCGGTGGGTATTCTGGTTTGTTAGTTTCTGAGGCTTTGGCTTCAATGGCATAGAGCAGGGATGGGGGACCTGTGGCCGTCCTGCTGTACAACTACAATTCCCATCATGCCAAGCTAAAGCTAGATGGAGATCACATCAATAAAATCTCAATCCCTCCAGTACTTATCAGCTGCTTTATGTCCTGCAGGAAGTGGTGTATTCTTTCCAGTCTGACACAGTGCTCTCTGCTGCCACCTCTGTCCATGTCAGGAACTGTCCAGAACAGCAGCAAATCCCCATAGAAAACCTCTCCTGCCATGGACAGTTCATGACATGGACAGAGGTGGCAGCAGAGAGCACTGTGTCAGACTGGAGAGAACACACCACTTCCTGCAGGACATACAGCAGCTAATTAGTACTGGAAGACTGGAGATGCTTATATACAGTAGAAGTAAATTACAAATCTGTTTAACTTTCTGAAAACAGTTGATTTGAAGGAAAAAGATTTTCGCCAGAGTACCTCAATCCTTCTAGTATTTCTCAGCTGCTGTATGTCCTGCAGGAAGTGGTGCACTCTTTTCAGTCTGACACACTGCTCTCTGCTGCCATCTCTGTCCATGTCAGGAACTGTCCAGAGCAGTTACAAACCCCAATAGAAAACTTCTCCTGCTCTGGACAATTCCTGACATCAGAGAGCATTGTGTCAGACTGGAAAGAATACACCACTTCCTGCAGGACATACAGCAGCTGAGAAATACTAGAAGGATTGAGGTACTCTGGCGAAAATCTTTTTCCTTCAAATCAACTGTTTTCAGAAAGTTAAACAGATTTGTAATTTACTTCTATATAAACATCTCCAGTCTTCCAGAACTTATCAGCTGCTGTATGCCCTGCAGGAAGTGGTGTATTCTCTCCAGTCTGACACACTGCTCTCTGCTGCCACCTCTGTCCATGTCAGGAACTGTCCAGAGCAGGAGAGGTTTTCTATGGGGATTTGCTGCTACTCCGGACAGTTCCTGATATGGACAGAGGTGGCAGCAGAGAGCACTGTGTAACACTGAAAAGAATACACCACTTCCTGCAGGACATACAGTAGCTGATAAGTACCGGAAGACTGGAGATTTTTAAATATCATTAATTTCAAAATCTATACAACTTTCTAAAATCAGTTGATTTAAAAGAAAAGGATTTTTTGCAGGAGTACCCCTTTAAAGTAATTTAATTGTATCTAAAAAAAATTCCCTCTAGAACACCCCTTTAAGAATAAAAACAAAAAAAAAACCCTCATGTGTTGCTGTTCTATTGTCCAGTTTTTTGTTTTTTTTCTGGAAACCCCTTTAATTGACAAACACGGCTCTGCTACATCTCCACTTTCTTTCTCCGTTCTGATACAAACACATGAAGCCCGGGCGGCGGGAAGCTGCTGAGTATCTGTGAAGGGGACGAGGAGCTAAGTTCAAGGAGACATGTGATGACAGCAAAAAAAACTAGAGGGCCGGGGTCCTTTACATTCCGGGGATGTGACGCTGCTGACTCGCATGATCAGACCCTTGACCTTGGGCTTTCAGTCTCTACCTTTGTTCCTCAATGGAGACCTACAAACCTCTTTATGTAAATCGCTTCCCGGCCACCTCTGACCCATACTAAGCTGTGAAAAGAGTTTTCTTGCAGAAGTCTGGGGAGTGATTGAGCGTGTCACATGGCGGCTCCGATGTTAAATATGTATGACCACATCCAGCGCCAGCACCAGGGTTAACGTATTCCTCTCCCTGTCATTTGTATGAGGCCACGTCTAACCTTCCCCCCGTAGCCCCTGCCGCGGAAGCAAAGACTTAGAGGCCTGGATTCTGAAAGGCTGGATGATCAGTATGTGCCGTCTTATCCAGCCACAAGGAAAAAAAAATAAAAAAATCGGCATATTCATTTACGTGACGGAATAATGAAAGCAATTCCGAGCCATTAAGATTGAAATGGAAGTGGAGAAGAGCGGCGACCATAATAAATATTTGTCACTGCGCCGTTATGTGTTGATCAGAATCCGGCAAGACTGGAGATGATTGAATCTCCCACTGTTCGCGATAGAGCCGCAATAGTTCTCTTCCCGCTAAATTGATTTGATTATTTCTCACTAAAAAGATGCTCGAAATGATGGTTTGAAGTTTTTTTTTTTTTTTCCGACTTCAACTTTCATTAATTTTAGTCATGATTTGTCACAAAATAACAAAAGAATTAAGAACTCGCCATGGGGTCCTCTTCCATTATTCTATTTGCTCTGCCTATTATATATATATATATATATATATATATATATATATATATATTAGGGATGCTCCGAACCTACCGAGGTTCCCGCTGTCTGGCCGCTCCATGGAGCTGGCGGATACAGCAGGAGGAACGCCTGGAAAACTGGGATACAGCCTATGGCTATGGCTGTATCCCAGTTTTCCAGGCGGTCCTCCCGCTGGAAGTCATTACCATACTCCAGCGGGAGTCATTACTGAGGGTTCGGGTTCGGCAGGTTCGGACCATCCCTAATATATATATATATATATATATATATATATATATATATATATGAGATGGGGATAAAAATGAAGAAGAATACCTAGTGCTAAACAATGCCACAGGCAGAGGAGCAGACAGGCACTGAATGCAGCCTTCCTAACTGCAGAGCAGTGTACTCTGCAACAGCTCTGGGAACTGGCAGCAGTGCTGGGGGAGGGGATTAAGCAGGGTGGGAGTCCAAGAAGCAAATCATTCTGTGGATTGTAGTATTGAGCCTCTGGGCAAGCAGGAAGTAATGAGAGGACATGGTAGGGTAGGATTACATACTCACCAAAAGAAATGGACTTTCAGCGAATGGCTAAAATTGAAACTACTAAAACTTACTCCAAGAAACAGATGTGTAAGTTTGAGCACATATCTACATCAGCTCCCAGCCGGCCTGGATTTAAGCTGGAGATGAAGGAACAGGTGTACACTTCTTCATACATCTGGTGAATCTAAAGCCAGCAGGATTTGACTTAAGACCAGTGTGAGTTGTGCTGGGCATAGTAGATTCCCCCCATGATGCTCAGTCTGAAACCTTATATTACAGTGTATTTACAGCGGGCAATGGCATAAATACCCTGGTAATCCCCCCATAGAGCTTCCCTCCTTCCAGTATACAGTATAATAAAGCTGTCTGGCTGCTGCCGCCACCATGACGGTGTGTACCACTACCAGTAAACTTACTAAACAATCCACAGGACTATAGCTCTATGTCAGTGCCCGGACCAGTCTCACCAGGGCTCCAGCAGGCTGCTCTATCTCTGCTTCTATTCCCTTTTTCTCTTTCTAGCTCTTCCCTTAAAGGGGTAGTGCGTCGCTAAACATTTATTCACAAAATAACACACATTACAAAATTATACAACTTTGTAATGTATGTTATGTTAGTGAATGGTCCCCTTCCCCGTGTTTCCCCCCACCCACGCTAGACCCGGAAGTGTTGGTGCATTATACTTACCGCATTCGCGTCGACCCCCGTCCGCCATCTTGGGACAATGACGTCTTCGGGAGGCCGGCCGAACTGCTCCATCCGTCCTTCATGCCGGCCCCCCTCTGCCGCGTCATAAATGTGCTCAGCCGCGATTGGCTGAGCATAACTGAGTGCCGCCAATCGCAGCTGATGAGGGGGGCCGGCATAAGGGACGGATGGAGCGGTTCGGCCGGCCTCCCGAAGACGTCATTGTCCCAAGATGGCGGTGAGTATAATGCACCACACTTCCGGGTGGGGGGAACACGGAGAAGGGGACCATTCACATATATAGCACACATTACAAAGTTGTATAACTTTGTAATGTGTGTTATTTTGTGAATAAATGTTTAGCGCCGCACTACCCCTTTAACTCTCCCTTTCTATCCCCCCCTCCTCCTCTTGTTTTCTTTCCATTTCTTCTCTTCTTTTTTGCTCCTTTCACTTTCTCTTTTTACCCTTTGATTTGTCCCTGTTACTTTTCTCTCACTTTCTCTCATTTCCTCTCATCTCTTCTATTACTTTTCTTTCCCCTCCCTGCTCTTCCTCTCCTCTTTTCCTCACTTTCCCCTTTCTTCCCCTTCCTTCACCTCTCTCCCTCTCTCTTCCTTCCCTCTTATCCTCCTCTTCCCTCTTTTTCAATACTTTCTATTCCTTTCCCTTCTTATTGATTATCTTTTCTTCTAATGTATTCCTTCCCTTCCTCTTCTTTGCTTCCATCCTTTAAACCCCTAAATTCCCTTCCCCTTCCGTCTCTTTTCTGTCTTCTCTCCCCTTGCCCCCCCTCCTTCCCTCTTTCTCTCCTCTCCTTCTATCTTTGTTTTTTGCTCTTCCACACTCATCTTTCCTCCCATCCTCTCTATTATCCTCACATTATTTTTTTATTCTCTTTTCTTCTACTTTCCTTTACTCTCCTCTGCCCCCTCTACTCTCCCATTCCTCCCTTTCCACACTCTTCTTTGGTCTTCCTTTCTTTCCCATTTCCTTTATTTCTCTTTCCTCTTCCTTCTCTCCCTCCACTCTGTTACCTTCACTTACTTCCCCTTCTTCTCTTTCTTACGGTTCCCCGTCCTCCCTCCTTGTCCCCTCTCCTCAATTCTACTTCATCTTCTTTCCTCTGTTCCCTTCACCCCCACTCTTCTTTTCCTCTTTCTTCTCTTCTCCCTCTCCCTTCTGTTCCCTTCACCTCTCTCCTCTTCTTTCTTCATCTTCACTTTTTTTGTCCTCCTCTTTTGTTCCCCTAATTCCTCTTCCCTTCCTCTCACTTCTCCCTTTCCCTTGTGTTCACTTATCTCTTCTTTCTTCATCTTCCCTGTATTTCCTGTCCTCCTCATTTGTTGCCTTAATTCCCCTTCCATTTCTTCTTCCTTCTTCTCTTTCTTCTGCCCCCTTCACTCCCCCCTTCCCTTCCTCTTTCTTCTCCCTTTCCCTTCTGTTCACTTATCTCCCCTTCCTTCTTCCTCTTCCCTGTATGTCCTGCCCTCCTTGACTCCTTTTCCTCTTCATTCTCCGTTCTCCCCCCCTTCTTTCTTCCTCTTCCCTGTACTTCTTGTCCTCCTACTTTTTCTTCCTCCTCCTCCTTCCGTCCCCTTTACTCTCTTTCATACTCTTCCTCGATCTTCCTACCCCATTTTCTCAATTCCCTTTTCTCTCCCTTTCCCTTCTTCTCCCCTTCCTCTCTGTTCTCTTCTCTTTTCCTTTCACTTCCTCTTTTCTTTCTATCCTATCACCTCGCTCCCCTTCTCATCCCTTATTCCCTCCTGCCCCCGGCTTCTGCATCACCCGCCGTCCCTCCTTACCCAAACCTCAGCTACTGCAGAACCTCTTCCAGCATTTTCAGCATCAGATCACACTTACAGGACACTTCTAGGGAAACTGTCAATCAAACCCCCAAATATAAACGTAAATGACACAGTAGGAAATGAAGCGGTGAGATTTACGCTGCTGTATATCTCTCCTTAGTAGCTTGCGGTGATTTATGATCCCTATGCGGTGTAATAGGACGGGGATAGAAGGCGGAGATAACGGTCATAATAATGATGGAATTTCTCCTGATTTTCGCACATTCCTCGGCATTATAAATAGCTGTCAATCTTCTCTCCCCTGTCAGCTTAGAGCGCTCTCTGATGTTTTATCAACGCCTCCAGCTGTGCGGTATACGGGGGACGCCAGCCGCGCTCTACGGTTACTCCAAGTATCAGCCCTCTTCTGGCCTGGCCGGTGCGGTGAGCCCCCATGCCATCTGCCATTATCTAGGCTACTTATTTATTTTGAAGCAAATGTTAAAGGGGAAAAATGGGCCAAAGGGGTCAAGAGCGAAGGAGGCGGATAAGGGGGGGTCATTCCATCAGAAGGAAAAGCAGGCAGGGGGCAAGTATCCGGCTCCTGACATTACACGTGTGAAGTCACAATGTTAATCCCACTCAATTTGTCTGGTCGAATTAACATTGTCGCGGTTGCAGATGAATGGATTCCCTCCAGTCAGGAGAAGTTTTCTATGGGAATTTGCTGCTGCCTGCTGCTCTAGACAGTTCCTGACATGGACATAGGTGGCAGCAGAGAGCACTGTGTCAGATTGGAAAGAATCCTGCAGGACATAAAGGAACTTATAAGTACTGGAAGACAGAAGATTTTTTTAAATAAAAGTGTTCCCCAATGGTCGGAGACCTGGCGGGCTGTAATGGGTCCCTTGGGCTCTTGTCACGTTAGCAACTCACCCATCCGAACTATCAGTATCACCACCCACAGAAAGGGGAAAAATGACCTAAGGTGTACAATTTGTGTGTGTATGGGTGCTGATGACTGAGCCCTAGTGTTGTAAAAATAGGAAAACCTTCAGTAGTACAATACACTTTTGAAAAATAGATAAATCTTTGATACAGACTTTAGTGCTTGAACTTGTTTTTGCCCAAGGAGGTGCTTAGAGAAGTAAAGTAGAAGAGAGAAGTAGCTGTAGCAGTGCTTGAAGAGTCGAGCAGAAGAGAAGAGTTTGTAAAAAAAAAAACCCAACCCAGTGTAGCAATGTACTCTGCCGGAACTTTGAAGAAATACTTTAGAGTTAAATACTTGTACTTGTACATGTGTTTAGACTATGTCTGACCACCTTCTGCCCTACAGTGTCGAGCAACCCGTCCTAATAGGGTAATACAAGCCCCAGTCGTGGTTATCTAGGTGTAGCTAAGCTTCCAGGCCTTTCCAGTTACCTGCATTGTGAGATAGAATACGTAGACCTCTTTTGGTAGCTTTGTCCTATCCAGGCTAGTTCTTCTTGTGTACAGGATACTGCCCTGTGCTTTTTAACCACCTCCTCGGCATAAGTTAGGGTGTTCCTGGACTGTTCTCCCTTTAAAGTGCTTAGCACTGCAAAGTAGAACTAGTTTCTTGCTTAGAAGAAATCTTTAACTTTACTTGGATCTGCAGCCAGACCCTGGCTTAACTACAGCAGGAACTGTTGTCTTGTGTGTCCTATCTCGGTGAAATCTGGCAAAAACTAACTGTACACTTCCTCCACTAAGTAACCACTACCTTCAGGGGCCTAAGTGATCTACCCTGTGAGTGTTGGGAATGAGTGTGTGCATAAGAAAGGAGAAAGATAATAGGTCAGAAGTAGAAAGCACCTCCTATTGGTCCACAATAACACATGGTACATGTAAAATATTAACCCATGACCTTCCTCAGCTGTTCAATACATAGGAATACAAAATACTGACATCTAGTGGTGAAACTGCAAAGTACCCTTCATCACCACTTAACCTGAAAAGAAAAAGCTTTTTGAGAGGTGCACAGGAGAGATACGAAAACACCTGTGGTGGGACAGCACAATTTGAAAATATTTTAGTACCCCTTTTAATAAGCTATAAGGCATCCAAAATGCGTCAGTTTTATGCTGGTATGTATTATATACTTTATATTTTTGGAATCCTGGAATGAACATGCTGGCAAAGTAAGGAAAACCTACAATTCGGTTCCTGAAATCAAATTTTGACATTACAGCCCCTGTGTATAGTGCGTTAATCTGGGGTGGCCAGTCTTATAATGCCATTTATTCTAGACTAGACAGGCCAGTATTTCAGCCTTGTGGGATTTTCTATTGCAACACTGTGGACAGTACAAGGAAACTGACAAGAAACATTGAACAATGCCAAATGACAAACTCAACCCTGCAACATCTGAGAAATCCGTCTCTGCTGCATACCGTTCTCCACTTATCTAGTCATTCGGCGGCTTTTGCACTGGAGTCAGACTGCAGGCAACCCCGGAGATACAGTGCAAAGTCTCCGCAGAGTCAGTTAAGTCATTCCTGGGCATTAAATATGCATTAACAGTATATATTATTTATCGGAATGATATCCTTGAAGCGCCTGGAGTGTTCATGGTTAACTGAGTGCTGTAAAAATCCGCAAGGTTCTTGTGTATTTCTACTAGCTTCATGTTAAGAGTTTTTTTTCTCCTTCTCCATGGGAATAAAGCTTAAAGGGATTTTCCTACAAACATGTTTACCACCTGCCTGCGGGATAGGTAATACATGTATGACCACTAGGGGCACCACTTCTAGGACCGTTAAAGGGGTACTCCAGCAAAAATATTTTTCTTTAAAATCAACTGGTTACAGAAAGTTGTATAGATTTGTAATTTACTTTGCTTTAAAAATCTAAGTTATAATCTATTGTACTGCATACATATGTGTCCACCCTTACATTTCTTTTAGTTAAAGTGATACTTGTTTTTTTTTTTTTAATCAAGATGTGTCAGATTTGAAATTACTTGCTTAAAAATCTGGTATTCCAGTACTTATCAGCTGCTGTATGTCCTGCAGGAAGTGGTGTATTCTTTCCAGTCTGACACAGTGCTCTCTGTCGCCACCTCTGTCCATGTCAGGAACTGTCCAGAGCAGGAGAGGTTTTCTATGGGGATTAGCTACTACTCTGGACAGTTCCTGAAATGGACAGAGGTGGCAGCAGAGAGCACTGTGTCAAACTGGAAAGAATACACCACTTCCTGCAGGACATACAGCAGCTGTTAGGTATGGGAAGATTTTAGATTTTTAAATAGAAGTAAATTACAAATCTATATAACTTTCTGACACCAGCTAATAATCCTTAGAATAGGGGTCTTGAGAAACTGTTTTTCTAGGAGTATTATAGTGAGGACAGGCTTAATGATCCATTCATTTTAATGGGGTCATCAGAAACAGCTGAACACTGTACTTGGCCCCTTAGACATTGTAGGGCACATACATGACCGCTCCTCCCATGTGATCATACACTGTTCTGGGGATAGGGGATACAATCTTTCATGGGATAACCCCTCCTATAATCATATTATAATAAATTGTTACACGTATGAGGCTAGGTTCACACTACGTTTTCGCAATCCGTTTTTTTTCATCTGTTTTTTTTTTCAAAAAACGGATGAAAAACGGATGAAAAAAAAAACGGATGCATTTGTGTGCATCCTTTTTTCCATTGACTTCCATTGTAAAAAAAAAAAAAAAAAAAGTATGTTTATTTTAAACTGACACAAAAGTAGTGTCAGCTACGTTTTTGTGTCCGTCAAAAAAAACCTCATCTGTTTTGATCCATTTTTTTTTACAATGGAAGCCAATGCAAAAACGGTTCAAAACGGATGCACACAAATTGCAAAAAACGGATTGCAAAAACGCAGTGTGAACCTAGCCTAGGTTGCACATTTCTCAAACATTTGTACATTCTTTCATAACTTTTGGACATGCGTGTCCTTTTTATTGGGTGAAAAAACACTTTCTTCCAGTAACAGCACCACTCCAGTGCTCAGTTTGGGTGAAGGATTGCAGCTCATTGCCATTGAAGTATATGGATCTGGATATCTGTAATACCACACACAACCTGAGGATAGGGGAGGCGCTGTTTTAGCAAAAAAAAATAAAAAAATGGTTAATCCCTTCAAGGCACTTTTAATTTCCGTGACGTTTTAAATATTTATTCACTTTCACTTCGCTCAATAGACAGAATAAAAATCCGTAAGCGGAAAAATGTAAAAAATTCCATATACATGGAGTGACAAGATGATAAATTTTTCACCCTATTAATTGGGGAAGAAAGTGCTTTAAAAAAAAGTGTGGTGGATGTGATGAAATGAAACATTTTCATCCAACGTATATAAAATGTGGTAAAACATTAAAGGGGTACTCTGGCGAAAAATTTTTCTCTTTCAAATCAACTGGTTTCAGAAAGTTATATAGATTAGTAAATTACTTCTATCTAAAAATCTCTTGTCTTCCAGTACATATCAGCTGCTGTATGCCCTGTTGGAAGTGGTGTATTCTTTCCAGTCTGACACAGTGCTCTCTGCTGCCACCTTTGTCCATGTCAGGAACTGTCCAGAGTAGTAGCAAATCCACATAGAAAATCTCTCCTGCTCTGGACAGTTCCTGACATGGACAGAGGTGGCAGGAGAGAGCACTGTGTTGGACTGGAAAAAATACACCACTTCCTGCAGGACATAAAGCAGCTGATAAGTACTGAAAAAAGGGTGACTTTTCAATAAAATTAAATTACAAATGTATACATCTTTGTGTAAACAGTTGATTTTGAAAAAAAATAAATAAATCACCGGAGTACCCCTATAAGGGCTATACCAGGAGATAACAAAATTTTTATTTTACCATTAAAATATCCTTTTTCTGTGTCATTCAAAACCACCCTGTAATATTCAACACTGTTTATCCTGCACTTCATAAATCTATATATCTATCTTCATAATCATAAATTCTGTTTATATCTTCATAATCATCTATAACAGTGCAGTTAGTTCCTCAGGGGCGGAGCTAAATGGGATCTTGTGACCAGGATGTTGTACAGTGGGAAAACATCAGCAAGTCAAACAGCTTCAGCCGAATATTTGGATACATAGGTGGTAGGTGATGGAAAATGTATCCATGACTCTGGTATGGGATATAGTAGACTATATATATATGTATTAACCCCTGCCTCACCTCTATGTAGCCTTTCACATTACGAGCGGCATACAACCTATCTCTCACTTTGGCCTACTGCCAGCTCTGTGTATTCAGGGGATTGGCATGTCATTATTCAGGTGTCCTCTGGCCTGACGATGACCAGCGGTGGACACAGAGCTCCGATCCGGCAATAAATCATGCAATTGACCCTACGGAAGGAGAACAAACCTTTGTCTTTTCACCAGGCAAATCAATTAGCAATTTACCGGATGAATAGGTTACGCCTTAAGCACCGTGCCAAAATATACAGCCGCCGAAAACCTGGAGATTATATTTTATAAAATGTGTTCTGTTCTAGACATAAGCTTCATTATAGGTGAGGCTGCACTACTGAAGCTGTCCGGTGTGTAACGTTTATTGAGGTCACCAAATCCATCAATGTTCACATCTAGATTCACTTGTAACTGCCACTATTCAGGCTAGACAAGATGTAGATGTTGATGCGGATGGTGATGTAAATCTACACAACCTCTCCATCACTGCACCTGGAGACATGACTTTCTCATTGTTGCAGCCTCAGACTTAAAGAGTCACTGTCACTGCAGAAATCAATAATCCAGGCGATTTTAAGAAACTTTGTAATTGGTTTTATTAGGCAAATATGCCATTATCTGTATTCAAAAAGCGTTTCCCCAGGTCCCCTCCCCCCTCCCTCCTCTTTTTCATTCACTGCAAATTATCAGGAAATTGTCTCGTTTGGGGGAGGAGGGAGATTAGTCATCAGCAGAGAGCAGAGAACAAAGGATTACACAGTGGGAGCTGTGTGTTAGTCGGCATTCAGAGGTCAGAGAGGTCAGTGCAAAGGAGATAGCCCGGTGATGTAGCTGTAAATTATCTCTTTGTTGTCCTGTTTTGGTGCCTCTTCTCCCTCCAATCCTCCCTTCTCCATAAGAGAACCATGAAGACAGAGGGGGGGAGCTTCAAACTACTTTTTCATGATAAAAATTAATTTTTCGGCTAATAAACCCAATTACAATGTTTTTTAAAATTGCCTGTACTATTGATTTCTGAAAATAAATAAATAAATAAATTAAATGATAGTGACACTTTAAGGCCCATAACTTCAACGGCCTGTAACACATCTCAAGATGGAAGGAAGATATCAAGAATGGTTGTCAGATTTTTTATCCTTTGTATTTTTAGGTCCTTGCTTTAGGTAATGCTTACCGCAGTATCTATATGGTAAGCTCTCAGCACCGGATCTCGGCTCCGGTGCTTAGAGTTGCCTTGGGTCCACAGCTAACACTGATAGCCGTGACCCTCCGTGGATGACACAGGTGCAGCTTCTGCGCCTGTGTTATCCTTGATCGTAAATTAACGTGGCTGCAGCATCAGGCATAGGCTGCAGCAACATTAATTTACAGTGTAGTGGCGAGAAGAGGTTAATATCCATGGTCTGGTCTGGGGTCTGAATTAATTTAAAGGGGTAGTGCGGTGCTATACATTTATTCACTAAATAACACATATTTAAAGTTATACAACTTCGTAATGTGTGTTATTTAAGTGAATGGCCCCCTTCCCCGTGTTCCCCTCACCCCCGGAAGTGTGGTGCATTATACTCACATAATCACTGTCGACCCTGGCCGCCTTCTTGGGTTGAACACGCCATCTTCAGGAGGCCTGCCGGACTGCTCCAGCCCTCCCTCTGCCCCCCCCCTCTGCCGCCTCATCAGCTGCTAAGCCGCGATTGGCTAAGAAAAGTTATGTGCACTGAGCGGGACCGACGGGAGCCTCACATGCAGCGGCGGCGCCGAGCAGGTAATGTATGCTGCGGGCGGCGGGGGGTTAAAGGGGCCGGGTTATATATTCGCAGCGGAATGAAAATTCCACTGTGCGTGTCACCCTATTGAAGTTCACTGTACCAGGATTCACAGCAGATTTCGTTGCAAACTCGCAGCGTGAAATCGGCTGTGAATCCGGTACACGTGAAGCTACCCTAAGGGTACAAACACACACAGCAGATACGCAGCAGATACGCAGCAGATTTGATACTGTGTTCAGTTATTTAGATCTAATCTGCTGCGTATCTGCTGCGTATCGCAGCAGTAAATACGCAGCGTAAAAGCCGTGTGTGTTTGTACCCTAAGGCTACAAACCCACTTGCCGGATCCGCAGCGAGTCCCCTTGCTGCGTATTTGCAGCAAGACTCGCTGCAGAACCGGCCCCTATTCTTTCAATGGAAGACGAAATCGCAGCAGGGATGTACATCGCTGCTGCGATTTTGTCTGCAGCCTGCCCCATTAACCCCCCGGCCGCCAGACATTATACATTACCGGGTCCCCGTTCCTGCTTGCTTCGGGGCTCCCAGTGTCTTCGCGGCCCGCCCGGCCAATCAGTGCGATGCCGGGGGGCAGCGCACTGATTGGCTGGGCGGAACGTGCCGAGAGCCGCCGAAGCAAGCAGGAACGGGGATCAGGTAATGTATATCCTGCCCACCCCCCTGCAGCCGTGATCGCCCCTAGCCCCCGGCCGCACGATCGCCCGCAGCCCCGCAGCCCCCGGCCGCACGATCGCCCCCGGCCCCGTAGCCCCCAGCCGCACCATCGCCCCCAACCCCGCAGCCCCCGGCCGCACAGTCGCCTCCAGCCCCCGGCCACACGATCGCCTGGAGGGGGCTGCGGGCGATCGTGCGGCCGGGGGCTGGGGGAGATCGTGCGGCCGGGGGCTGTGGGCGTTCGTGCGGCCGGGGGCTGCAGGGCTGGGGGCGATCGTGCGGCCGGGGGCTGCGGGGCTGCGGGCGATCGTGCGGCCGGGGGCTGCGGGTGATCGGGGCTGCAGGGGGGCGGGCAGGATATACATTACCTAATCTCGGCTCCTGCTGGCTTCAGCGGCTCCCGACACGTTCCGCCCGGCCAATCAGTGCGCTGCCCCTCCGCAGCGCACTGATTGGCCGGGCGGGCCGTGGAGACACCGGGAGCCCCGAAGCAAGCAGGAACGGGGACCCGGTAATGTATAATGTCCGGCGGCCGGGGGGTTAATGGGGCGGGCTGCAGACAAAATCGCAGCAGGGATGTACATCCCTGCTGCGATTTTGTCTTCCATTGAAAGAATAGGGGCCGGATCTGCAGCGAGTCTCGCTGCAAATACACAGCAAGGGGACTCGCTGCGGATCCGGCAATTGGGTTTGTAGCCTAAAAGTATTTTCTGGTACACTAATTGTTGTGAAAAAGCAGTTTTTCAGTTTTATGCTACATTTCTGAGATGCCATCCTGTTGCTACACCTCAAAATGGGATCATTTTTAGACCATTTGAACAGGAGATTGCTTTTCCCGATACCTTTATGTACCTATAAACAGGGGCATGTGCACAAGGGGTTAACTTGTGGACCTTTTTAGCTTCATTTTACATATCTAAAAATTCTGATGGGAGCAGGAATGGCGGCCATTAATAAAGCATGTTGTTTTCCAGTCCGTATTAATCTAGCTCTGTCTCCTTACATTGACTACATGATCTTCCTGTCTTATAGCAAGAACTGGGAAGCCCCCACCAACCCCCCCTCCCCCTCCCCCGCAGTTCAGATCACAACAAGTGCCTGCCAGGATCAGATTCATGGTCACTATGAGAGTCTTGTCCGTTTCAAGGTGGTAAAAGACTGTGACTGGGAAATCAGCAGGGAGCTCAGAGATCAAACGCCAGATGCAGCATTTCACAGGAGCAATCGGCCTGTAGATGGCGCTGTTGTACAGAGGAGAAATTGCATCCACAATCCAGCAGCAGCAGAGTCTCATTTCTTAAAAGCTGAGGGGGCTTCTCCTTCCTCCTGTAATGATTGCAATGAACATTGGCAGTTTTTGTATGAAAAAATACAGTAAACCGAGGCCGCACACACTAAAACCCTCCATCTAGGCTGGTGACCTCTTCTTCAGCACTTCATATCTAATGAGTTGGAAAGCTAAACAGCTCGGTTATAGTCTATTTCCCTGCAGCTTGATATTTGAAGACATCCCGGCTTCCTTATATTGGAAATGTTACCATAATATTCAAGCCTAGCTGTGATATATTGATATAATAACCACGTGTCCCTGCTTCCTTAGGACATACCTACATGTAACGCTAGGTGTACACTCCCCTGCTACACTACTGCTATATCCTTTGCAGTTGTTGCTTGTCTGCCTTGCTCCACACTGTAAAACCATTACAAAATCCCTGGCTCATCCAGCTCCCCCCTGAATTATATTCTATTGTACGGCATACAGATGTGTCCACCCTTACATTTCTTTTAGTTAAAGTGATACTTTTTTAAAATCAAGTTGTGTCAGAAAATAATACAGATTTTAAATTACTTGATTAAAAATCTGGTCTTCCAGTACGTATCAGCTGCTTTATTCCCTGCAGGAAGTAGTGTATTCTTTCCAGTCTGACACAGTGCTCTCTGCTGCCACCTCTGTCCATGTCAGGAATTGTCCAGAGCAGGAGAGGTTTTCTATGGGGAATTTCAGTTCCTGACATAGACAGAGGTGGCAGCAGAGAGCACTGTGTCAGACTGGAAATAATACACCACTTCCCTCAGGGAATACAGCAGCTGACATTAATGTTGGTGTGGAGGCCATAATGACAGCTCCATCATGGGAAGCAATGCTTGTTAAAGGCCAAGTTTCTGAGTAGCTGTACAGTGATATCTTTATTGATATGCATAAAAGATATATATCTTTAAAGGGGTACTCCAGAGAGAATCTTTTTCTTTCAAATCAATTGGTTTTAGAAAGTTATACAGATTTGTAATCTACTTTTATTTAAAAATCTCAAGTCTTCCCAAACTTATCAGCTGCTGTATGTCCTGCCTGAAGTGGTATTTTCTTTCCAGTCTGACACAGTGCTCTCTGCTGCCACCTCTGTCCATGTCAGGAACTGCCCAGAGCAGAAGCAAATCCCTATAGTAAACCTCTCCTGCTCTGGACAGTTCCTGACATGGACAGAGGTGGCAGCAGAGAGCATTGTGTCAGACTGGAAAGGATACACCACTTCCTGCAGGTCATACAGCAGCTGATAAATACTGGAATGGATTTAAATAGTAGTAAATTACAAATCTATATACCTTTCTGAAACCAGTTGATTTGAAAGAAAAAGATTTTTGCCGGAGTACCCCTTTAACCCCTTCCCCTAGTGGATGACATTTTCCTTCTCATTCTTGGTACATTTTAAAGTCCTGTCCTGCAAAACCTCTTATAATGCCCCACTGAGGGGCACATTTGCAATGTCCCTTTTCAAGTGACATTGGGGACAATTGCTAAGTAGAGCTGTGGTGAGCCCCCAAGGTGTTATGTCAGATGATCGGCCAGTCACTTGCTAGGTGGTGAAGTGTGACTCCGGTTGTTCCTTGTTCCCCTGTGGTCAGTGCCCTTGGGATGATATCATGGTGAGCCGGCGTGGTATACATGGTATGGTATACACTATGTCGGTGTTAGGCGACGAATCACTGAGGCTCTTTACCATAAATAATCTAGATTTTACTTGAGAAGTACTTGTGTGCAGCAAGTTATACAGCTTTGCACTGGATAGTTCCCTTGATAAAGCACTTGATAAGACACTTGATAATACAGCAACCAGATCTGCAATAGGTATACAGTGAGGAGTACAGTCGTGCTGACTGAGTAGCGTGTTGAGAGATACAGGGAAGCAGAGTAGCAGAGAGGAGGATGTCGTGAAAGTCCCAACTCAAGTAGTACTGTGCTGTTGGAGGATGAGGTAGAAGAATACTTAGAAGAACATAAGAATTCTTGTGCCCATGTATTGATCTTTGGATCTTCGCACCACCTAATGCCCTACCAGTGTCGGAGGACCTGTCCTAGTGGGTGACACAAGGCTCCAGCCCTTGTTACCTGGGATGAGTGGAATGCTGAGGATTTCCTGCTGACAACCACGCTGCGAGATAGAGTTCCTAGGCTTATCGCAACTTTGCTCTATCCGGATCAGTTCCTAGGTCTTTAGCTTTAGTTGGGGATACCGTCCTGCACTGTGACTCTCCTAGTCCATGGCGTGGGTTGGGGTTGTCTCTGACTTGTCCTCTTCTGTGAAGGTCTAACACTGCATAGTGTTGTGTAGAATAGACTGAGAAGAAACTGTTAGCTGTGTCTTGTCTTGCTTCCTATCCATACGGGGATATGACTAAGACACTATACGGACTTAAAAGGATTGTACTTTGCTTATATTAATATGTCCTTTGTGCCTTCATGATGTGTACTTTCTCAGTACCTATGCAATGTTATGGAAAATTTGAAAAATTTTATAAAAATTGAGTTATAAAAAAAAAGACTACACTACATTTCTTGTCACCCATGTGACGTCCTTCCCCAGCGTAACTAATGTGCTCTGTGAGTGGGTGAAGAGTGCAGTAGAAGAAGTATAGAGAGAGGTGATAGGATAGTAAAAGAAAAGATTCCCATAGGTCCACAGATCCATGTGACACACAAATAAACAATAACCCTTTACACACTTCAGCCGTGCAGCATCTGAGTACACACACCTAATACAAACATTTTATCACTACCTTCATCACCACTTAAGTACAATAAGTATAGGCTTTTAGCAACAACCAATAGCAACACCCGTGGTGGGACACCACAGAGCCTTATGGTGTCAGTGTCAGGGCTGGTAGGGCCTTAGATACCCATAATAATGCATTGAAATACAGGTTTGTATTATTATTATTATTATTATTATTATTATTATTATTATTATTATTCATACTTTATCATCAACCTTTTTGTTATTATTTGTATTATTCCTATTATTATGTGAATTTTTCTTTTTGCTTATTTAGCTTTGTTATTCAAATTTTTTTTTACAGAACAATGTGCAGTAAATTTGTGCGATCCAAGGAAATCATAAAATATTCCAATTCCGTCATTATTGTGGGAAATTTTCTAAACAGTCACAGGCAAAACTTCATCCATTTCCCTCTGTCTATTAATTGGAGCCATTGACCCTGTCACTTTATTTCCTTTGAATCGTTTATAAAAACGGGTTTCATTTCGTTCCACATGAAATTATGGCATTTTTCTGACTGTTCTTTATTGGACGTTGCAGATGGCCGTTCCCAGAAGCGCTTGGCTCGCATTACTTGTGTTGTATTTTTTCTCAATTTAATAGGATTTAGTGATTTGTAATAATAAACAATTATGGAGGAGGGGAACGGATATAAATGAGTATAATTGCTTACCATCACCAGCTGCTGCATGTCCTGCAGGAAGTGGTGTTTTCTTTCCAGTCTGACACAGTGCTCTCTGCTGCCACCTCTGTCCATGTCAGGAACTGTCCAGAGCAGCAGCAAATCCCCATAGAAAACCTCTCCTGCTCCGGACAGTTCCTGACATGGACAGAGGTGGCAGCAGAGAGCACTGTGTCAGACTGGAAAGAATATACCACTTCCTGCAGGACATACAGCAGCCAATAAGTACTGGAAGACTGGAGATTTTTTTTTTAAATAGCAAAATGTGTACCTTTTATATATATATATATATATATATATATATATATATATATATATATTAGCCTGATTTAGCTTGCCTGATGCCGGCCTCGACCCTGTTTTTCCTCTATATCCGATCCATGTTTACATATAGGCACTGTGCGCTGTGTATAATCTTGCCTGATTCCAACTGGTCCACTGGGCCACTCGCAATTTACCAGGATCATGCTTGGCCTGGTGCCTTCTAGCAGCAGAGGACCAGCTGGTAAGACATATAGGGTGACAATCTTGTGGTTACTTAGACTACTCTCCAAAGCCAAACTGGTTCTGTCCAGGTTTCCTGACTCATAGGGTTCTATGGAACACAGACACCTTTCAGGATTTTTACTTTTTGGGACAGAACTTAAAGGACATGCCCTATAATTGTTTGGAATTCCGGCATGGATGCCCCATACAACCCTATGGTGGAGGCATCCAGAATCCCAGACAGCTGCGGATGCACATCTAGAAACTGTTAGAAATTCCGAATGCTTTGCTTGGCAGCGTAGCTAGCGCAAGCATCTCGGCAAGTACCGATGGTTACTATTTCTGCCCCGTTAACTGTTCGCGCTCCTAATCGGGAGCGCATACAGTTAAGTACAGCACCATTGGCTCCCGCCATGTCAATCACTCTTCTGACCGGAGGCAGCATTATTCCTCCAGCTACAAGAGGACGCTATCTCCCCCACAGCTTTGCTGCAGATCAGTGACATCACTTGTGCGCTAGCAAGGCTCAAAGATTTTTTTTTATTATTAAGATAAAGAAACACTGACTGTTTCCCGAAGTCTACTGAAAGGCTTCCTGATCAGTGTCTCCTTAGGGGCCTATTCCACGGAGCGATAATCGGCTGAATCAGCCTGATTTGGCCAAATATCGCTCAGTGGAATAGAGAAAACGATCAGCCGTTGATCATGTCATCGGCTGAATGTTTATTTAGATTTAAACCTAAAATCATCGGACACTGACCGCGCATCACTGCGTGGAATAGCAATGCGCGGTCGGTACTCGATGATTCCACAATCACTATACATTACCTACACATGTTGCAGCGCTTGTCCTGCGCTCCTTCTTCCTTCCGGTCCTGCGCGGGACCGAGAGGAAGAAGGAGCGCAGGAGAAGCCCTGCAACATGTTTAGGTAAGTATGGTGTTTAAAACAAGGGCTGCAAGGACATCAGTAACGATGTCCCTGCAGCCCTCGCTAAACAATTATCGGCCGTGGAATAGGCCCAGTAAACGAGCGCCGATCTAGCAGAACAGCGCTCGTTTACATTATTGATCGGGCCCCCATCAGCCCGTGGAATAGGAGCCTTACTGTAAAAATGGCCACAGAGGTGTGAAGGGAGCCAGGAGAAGACAGGTTCTCCAGGGGGAGACACACTCTTTGTAACCATTGTTCATCCTAGCCAAGAGAGAAGGATCTTGAACTGAGGAACTTAGGACCCCTCCCTACTATTAAAGGAGAAGTCCAGCAGATTGTAAAATTCGGCAGCCGACAGGGGGGGGGGAATTGATTATCTCTCCCCTTGCCTGCGGTGAGCGGCAAGACCAGCTGCGGGACCTCCACCGGAAGGCATTTTTCCCTAAGTTGTGATTACAGCTTGTCCCGGCCGATGTTTTTCTGAAAAAAAAATATATATATATTGATAAAAAAAATCTTATACCATTTTACTTATGCAGCTCTTATGTTGAGCTTTGTGTTTCCACGGTTACGACTACAAGCAAGTCCTGTGTAGTCTGATTCTACAGTTAGTAAAAAAAAAGTTTTTTACAGAGAAGTCTGGTGGATTATTACATCCGGCAGCCGAGGGAAATTGATTACAAGTAGTAACCTACCACTCCCAATGTCCACGGTGAGCATCAGGAATGACCTCAGGACCACTGCTTGGGGGTCCTGAGGTCGTTCTTGTCCATCAGCCGTGTTGTTACATCCAGAGATCCCAGAGCCAGCTGCAGAATTTTATAATCCGCCAGACTTCTGCCTTTAATTCAGAATTTACAGTGTATGAAATGTAGGGGTTTCGAAAACTGGATGAACCCCCTGGACTTGGAGCTTATTAATACAATTAGTGGATATCAGAAAGCTATCAAAGGCTACAGAGACTTTGTTACTGCGCATGCAGGATGTGTGTCGGGTAAAAAATGTCCACATGCATCACTAACTAGTAACTACAGAGTACCAAACGGCTTCTGGAAGTAAAATCAGCACAAGAACTGTGTCCAGACCTTTACAAATGGGTTTCAATGGTTGAGCACCTGCACACAACACCACGCTCAATGCCAGGTGCCAGCTGGAGTGGTGTAAAGCACGTAGTCAGTGGAGTAGTGAAAACGTGTTCCCCGGAGTGATGAATCATGGATCACTATCTGATGATGCCAGAAGGATGCTACCTAGCAGATGTCTACTGTAAAATGTGGTGGACTGGAGATAATGGTATGGGCTCTGGTTTGGTCCTTTGTTTCCAATGAAGGACAATAATAACGCTCTAGCATACAAAACATTTTAGACAAATGTCACTTTTGATTCTGTGATAGAAGACAAGGCCCAACCACAGTACTGTGTGCGAGATTTTCTCCCCCAACATCAGTGCCTGTCACATGACAAGGGAAAACCAAAGCCAGGCATCCATCCACAGACAGCTGTTTCGGGGTATTGCCCCTCATCAGTGTGGAGCAGAAGTCTGGTTATGGGGGGGGGGGGGAGATCAGCAGACCAGCAAAACAAAACAATCACTGAACTCAGTGGATAATAAGCAAAAAACAGGGTCTGTGGAGCCTCGGTTGCGAGTCTAAAAACATGGGAATGAATACCTGGCTTTGGTTTTCCCTTGTCATGTCGCAATACTCACAACTTAGACTTTGACGCCAAAGGGGCTGCCTTGGTATTTCACTGTTTGTGTCCCAATACTCGTAACTGAGTGGGACTTAAGGATGGTTTGGTGATCTCCCCACTGGGACACACCCCTTAGCAACAGGTTTTGTTCCCTGGACGGATATCTAGCTATTCCCGTGTTTTGAGACTCCCAATTGAGGCTCCACGGACCTTGTTTTCCCATACTGTGTAGTCCAAATGACATCAATAGCGTTGACTGAGCATGCTCAAACGAAGACCTTGTCGTGCTCAGGTAAAGATGGCCATACACTTTCAATAACTGGTGGCCGAACAATGGTTTGCAGAAAACTATTTTGTTTTTTCACAAAAAATATAATAGGCCAGCCAGAAACTCTCCGCTCAGGAGCTGGGGGGCACCTGATTAAATACTGGAGTCTCCCATTGATTTCAATGGTGTTCGTTATTGGAGCATTGAAAAATGCTTAACTCCAATAACGAGCACCCGAGCATTTTAGTGCTCAATACTAGTCACCAATATTCCTGAACCATCCAGAGCCATTACAGAGATTAAAGAGGGTTCATTATAGCTAGAATAGCTATAGGATGTTGTTGAGCTTTCTAATTAGCTCCACCCCTGAATAACTAGGCCACACCCTCTTAACCACCCCTGCATAAATAGATTACATAAATTACAATTGGAATTAAAGCTTCTGCTACCCAAACATTTAAATAGAGGAGATTTGTTTTCTTCCAAGAAATGGAATTCAAACAAGTGGCAATAAGAAATATACTCAGGGATTGTATATAACACTAGAAATATATGTTTTTGACTTGAGGTTTATATCGGCACACTGCCGTGTCCGTTACCCCCTACCCGCTCTGGGTCACACTGCGTTATGATCATCTCACTTTCTTTCAGCTTCTGAAATTTTCTCTTGCTCTGAGCTGCTCTCCTGTAGGATTGAGCTCCCTCTAGTGGCAGACATGTGCCTGTCCACCTGTATTTAAAAGCTCAGCCTACAGGCTCTGGAGTCTTCTGGCATGTTCTCTTGAGGGTATACTGTATATAGTCTCCACCTCCTCACTTTCTTGCTCAGTAGTTGTTGTTTGTCAGTCAGCAACCACCACGTCTATCCGCCACTTCCTTGCGATCTTCTAGCAATTTGGATCTCAATCCGTTCCTCGTTCCAGCTCAGCTTCAGTCTGAACTATGTCCTAACGTCGTATCCTGAATATATTAACACAGAGGAAGACTACCTTATCCTACCTAATACTACCTAAAACTAATCCAGCACTCCTTCAGTTCTTCAGTCGGTGGGCACCAAAGTTCTTCTCTGAGGGTAGCGACCTTGGAGTTTCCCACAGCGAAGTCTATCCTGCCTTGCAGTCTCTGCCTTAGGGTACTAATACACAGAACGATAATCGGCCGAGTCAGCTGACAGGCCACTCAGCCAATCACAGGCCGGGACAGGCCGCTCTTAAGCTAGAGCGCTCAGGACCCGGGGAAAAGCGGACTGCAGGAGCAGCCCTGGAGCGTGTATAGGTAAAGTATATAGTTTAAGCAAGGGCTGCAAGGACATCGATAACGATGTCCCTGCAGCCCTTGTTAAACGATTATTGAGCTGTGTAATAGGCCCAGTAAACGAGCGCCGATCTAGCACATCGGCGATTGTTTACAGGTATTATCGGGCCCCCATTGGCCCATGTAATACCACCCTTAGTCTCCGCTCCTCAGGAAAGGAACGTCAGCACTCCTCGGTGATCCAGGAGAGTCCACCTCCTCGTGCTTGGACCATCCATTACAAGGGTCTTTATGTAGGGTACCCATGAGCCCTATTGCCCACCAGACCTTGGTATTGAGCCTGGGTGGGGTAAGTGAGAATGATTCTATAGTTTTACAAAGTAACTGAAGGTGGAATTTGTATTTCAATTTGACAAAAAAAAAGTGCTCTAAAGCCTTCGAAGCAGTAGGAAAAGAATCAGGATTTCAGTGCTGTGGTCCATGACAGAGCCGGGAGATGTTTTAGCACACTCAGTACTTTGTTGTGTGGATGTGAATGAAATTGAAGGAGATTCTCTGTCATTGAGTGATAAATGGTGCGTCCATTCAAGCCAACATGTCAGGCCCAAGTGCTAAGTGGAGCATGAAATGGTATATATCAAAGCCCCTTATTCTAACATCAGAATATGCAGCGTGACTGCTTCAGTAAGGAGCATACCGGGGCACAGGACTCCATAGCCGGGAATTAACCTCTTCCTGTAATGTGTCCAATCTACGCTTTGTCTGTCATATTCTGAATGGTTAGATGGAAACTAACATAGGAGAAACAGAACGTACCACCAATCGTAAAATCCGAGCAAGACAACGCCGTACATAAATTTAAGAAGAATATAAAAATATTTAAAGGGCAAGTATCGGTATATAGCAGGATACATGGCAAAACATTGTAACAACTCTCCTATGGCATACAGAATTGCTGGAAGCCCTCTTGACTTGTATGACAATTTACTTGCACCCTGCCTGTGAGGCAGAGGGGATAAAGCAGGACATATAGCAGCTGATAAGTACTGGAAGACTGCTCTCTACTGCCACCTCTGTCCATGTCAGGAACTGTCCAGAGCAGGAGAGGTTTTCTTTGGGGATTTGCTCCTGCTCTGGACAGTTCCTGACATGGACAGAGGTGGCAGCAGAGAGCAATGTGTCATACTGGAAAGAATACACCACATCCTGCAGGACAATCAGCAGCTGATAAGTACTGTAAGACTGCTCTCTGCTGCCACCTCTGTCCATGTACAGGAACTGTCCCTATAGAAAGCTTCTCTTGCTCTGGAGAGTTCCTTTCATGGACAGAGGTGGCAGCAGAGAGCAGTCTTCTAGTATTTATCAGCAGCTGTATGTCCTGCAGGAAGTGGTGTATTCTTTCCAGTCTGGCACAGTGCTCTCTGCTGCCACCTCTGTCCATGTCAGGAACTGTCCAGAGCAGGAGAGGTTTTCTATGAGGATTTTTTTTTTTACTGCTCTGGACAGTTCCTGACACGGACAGAGGTGGCAGCAGAGAGCACTGTGTCAGACTGGAAAGAATACACCACTTCCTGCAGGACATAAAGCAGCTGATAAGTACTGGAAGACTTGATATTTTTTAATAGAAGTAAATTACGAATCTATATAACTTTCTGTCATCAGATGATTTGAAAGATTTTTTTTTTTTTTTTTGTTGCTGGAGTACCCCTTTAACGTGCCAAACCATCCTTCTACCATTCTACATGGTCTTACTCATTATTTCCAGCCTTTATAAATTGTTCATCTTAATTTTAAGCGTCACTAATCGAAAAATCACAACCCGCCCCTCCCGACTTTTATTTAAGAGCGGCCGTCGCTTTAAGAATTCTCCAATTCTCCCCGCTTCATTAAGGCTTATTGGTCATTGGACATGAAATGAATTCCGAGCGATAGGACAAGCCTCGGAGTGAGCGGAAAATGTTCAGCCTGTTCTGCCTTGCTGACTTTAAATTTCATGAATGGCAACAGTTTGTAAGGAGTTTAATGCGCTATTAACCTTTTAAGGGAGATATTGTGGCGGTATCTTAATGATTCCCGGGAAATGGCTGCCCTGCTCGTGCCGCAGCCTCCGTAATGATCCTCTGGCAGGTGAGAGACGCTCAGGGCCGGGGCCGCAGGATAGGAGAGTCATATCAATGAAATAACTGAGACATAAGGGTAACAACACGGAGATCACCTGTAACCCCGACGCGTTTCAACGAAAATGACATCAGTCAGAAGAAATTCCTGGGGACAAAATAATAGCTGAGGAGGTGACACTGGGTCGACCTTCCTGGCGGCTCCTGGTCGCTTCCTATGTATCTTTTATTATAGGATTCAGTATATATTAAAACGCGTCGGTGGCGAAGCGGCGGTGTACAATGACTCGGCTCAGTGTGAATAGGTAATGATGCTAATTTTATGATTAACAGAATAATGATGCCGAAATCTACTTGGGTATTTACTATGGAAACAACAGGTTTGGAGAGAAAGTAAATGAAGTGTTGGTAGAAAAAAAATTATAATTAAGGTAAATGGAGTTATTAAAGATGGCGGAAAATGAGAACGTTCTCTCTACCCGGAGATGAAAGGAACTCATGTGATGAGAAGAACAAACTCTTATGTATCTCATAGTTACTGTGTACATACATTACATTACTGATCCTGTATTATACTGCAGAGCTGCACTCACTATTCTGCTGGTGGGGTCACTGTGTACATACATTACATTACTGATCCTGTACTGATCCTGTATTATACTCCAGAGCTGCACTCAATATTCTGCTGGTGGGGTCACTGTGTACATACATTACATTACTGATCCTGTACTGATCCTGTATTATACTGCAGAGCTGCACTCACTATTCTGCTGGTGGGGTCACTATGTACATACATTACATTACTGATCCTGTACTGATCCTGTATTATACTCCAGAGCTGCACTCACTATTCTGCTGGTGGGGTAACTATGTACATACATTACATTACTGATCCTGTACTGATCCTGTATTATACTGCAGAGCTGCACTCACTATTCTGCTGGTGGGGTCACTATGTACATACATTACATTACTGATCCTGTACTGATCCTGTATTATACTCCAGAGCTGCATTCAGTATTCTGCTGGTGGGGTCACTGTGTACATACATTACTGATCCTGTGTTACATCCAGTATTATACTCCAGAGCTGCACTCACTATTCTGCTGGTGGGGTCACTGTGTACATACATTACTGATCCTGTATTATACTCCAGAGCGGCACTCACTATTCTGCTGGTGGGGTCACTGTGTACATACATTACATTACTCATCCTGTATTATATGTTAGTATACATTTTTATATTCAGGTAACTTTTCCAGATTTTATTTGACTGAATTTTGACTCATTTATGACGTATAATAATCACATCAGGGAGTCAGGGACTGTAAGAAATACAGAAATAATTTAACAATTTTATTTATTTGTTATTTGTTATTTATTTGTGCCATCATTGTCAGTGCTAGAATCTATACCATTGTTCTAAGGCCAATGTAAAGAAGAACTCTACCTGTGCCCTCTAGACATGGAAATCTGTAAAACCAGCAAGTGAATACTTACTGAGGAGTATGGGGTAGATGATATTGTATTCTTGCTCTGCAGCAGATGAGCCGATCATTGCTCCTCTATGAGGATGAGTGACACATCCTGATTGCAGAATATTCCGGCTGCTGTCGAGTCGGACACAGTGCTCTCTGCTGCCACCTCTGTCCATGTCAGGAACTGGCCAGAGCAGGAGAGGTTTTCTATGGGGATTTGCTGATGTTCTGGACAGTTCCTGACATGGACAGAGGTGGCAGCAGAGAGCACTGTGTCAGACTGGAAAGAATACACCTCTTCCTACAGGACTTTTGAATAGAAGAAAATTATATAACTCTATATAACTCTCTGAAACCAGTTAATTTGAAAGAAAAAGATTTTCACTGGATAACCCCTTTAAGGGGGATACAGGACTTACCCTTGGGACAGTCTATTAATCTTTTACAGGATGGGGGTCCTACACTTGGCCACCACTGGAGATGAGAGGGGTGAAGTGGTTTTGGTACCCAGTGAGCACTCCCTACATATATATATATATATATATATATATATTCACTTATATTTAAAAAAAATCTCCAGTCTTCCAGTACTTATCAGCTGCTGTATGTCCTGTAGGAAGTGGTGTATTCTTTCCAGTCTGACACAGTGCTCTCTGCTGCCACCTCTGTCCATGTCAGGAACTGTCCAGAGCAGGAGAGGTTTTCTATGGGGATTTGCTTCTGCTCTGGACAGTTCCTGACATGGACAGAGGTGGCAGCAGAGAGCATTGGGTCACACTGGAAAGACTGCACCACTTGATGCAGAACATACAGCAGCTGATACGTACTGGAAGACTAGAGATTTTTAAACAGAAGTAAATTACAAATCTATATAACTTCCTGATATATATATATATATATATATATATATATATATATATATATTTATTTTATTTTTTAATTTAGTTTTGCCCTTACAGTAACATCTAATGGGTGGGAAGTTTTTGGATCAGCTCATTGTCTTCTGACCCTTCGAACAAATATATACATTTTGACTAAATAAAGAAGCCTTTTAAAACTGTTACCAAAAGTTTAACCCCTTTTAATAAGATATAAATGTTGATTCCACAATGCATCATGATGTATACTGTTCCCGGCGGCTCCAGTCTGAAGCTTCACATTGAGATCTTTGGAATCTTATTTTTTTATAGCTCATTGTGTGTTTAGTCATTTTGAGAAGTGACATTTAAACACTGGTAAGAATGACAATATAATTAATCATCTGTGGAACGTTCTGGAATATTAAGAATCCGTCAGGAAATATCACTGATTTTACAGCTGCTATGATCTAGTGCTTGGCCAGCCAGGTAGTGACCCACATGGCTATAGCTTCTGGAATGATCATGGCCAAGGCCATGTATACTTCCAGGTACAGGTGGTGCAATGCCATTAGGTCATGTATACTACCAGGTACAGGTGGTGCAATGCCAAGGCCATGTATACTACCAGGTACAGGTGCTCCAATGCCAAGGCCATGTATACTACCAGGTACAGGTGGTCCAATTCCATGGCCATGTATACTACCAGGTACAGGTGGTGCAATGCCATTAGGTCATGTATTCTACCAGGTACAGGTGGTGCAATGCCAAGGTCATGTATTCTACCAGGTACAGGTGCTCCAATGCCAAGGCCATGTATACTACCAGGTACAGGTGCTCCAATGCCAAGGCCATGTATACTACCAGGTACAGGTGCTCCAATGCCAAGGCCATGTATACTACCAGGTACAGGTGGTCCAATTCCATGGCCATGTATTCTACCAGGTACAGGTGGTGCAATGCCAAGGTCATGTATTCTACCAGGTACAGGTGGTGCAATGCCAAGGCCATGTATACTACCAGGTACAGGTGCTCCAATGCCAAGGCCATGTATACTACCAGGTACAGGTGGTCCAATTCCATGGCCATGTATACTACCAGGTACAGGTGGTGCAATGCCATTAGGTCATGTATTCTACCAGGTACAGGTGGTGCAATGCCAAGGTCATGTATTCTACCAGGTACAGGTGCTCCAATGCCAAGGCCATGTATACTACCAGGTACAGGTGGTCCAATTCCATGGCCATGTATACTACCAGGTACAGGTGGTGCAATGCCAAGGCCATGTATACTACCAGGTACAGGTGGTGCTATGCCAAGGCCATGTATACTACCAGGTACAGGTGGTGCTATGCCAAGGCCATGTATTCTACCAGGTACAGGTGGTGCTATGCCAAGGCCATGTATACTACCAGGTACAGGTGGGCCAATGCCAAGGCCATGTATAATACCAGGTACAGGTGGTCCAATGCCAAGGCAATGTATAATACCAGGTACAGGTGGTCCAAATCCATGGCCATGTATACTACCAGGTACAGGTGTTCCAATGTCAAGGCCATGTATAATACCAGGTACAGGTGGTATAATGCCAAGGCAATGTATACTACTAGGTACAGGTGGTGCGATGCCAAGGCCATGTATACTACCAGGTACAGGTGGTCCAATGCCAAGGCCATGAATAATACCAGGTACAGGTGTTCCAAAGCCAAGGCCATGTATACTACCAGGTACAGGTGGTAAAATGGCAAGGCAATGTATACTACCAGGTACAGGTGGTGCGATGCCAAGGCCATGTATACTACCAGGTACAGGTGGTCCAATGCCAAGGCCATCTATACTACCAGGTAAAGGTGGTGCGATGCCAAGGCCATGTATACTACCAGGTACAGGTGATTTGATGCCAAGGCCATGTATACTACCAGGTACAGGTGGTGTGATACCAAGGCCATGTATGCTACCAGGTACAGGTGGTCCAATGCCAAGGCCATGTATACTACCAGGTACAGGTGGTCCAATGCCAAGGCAATGTATACTACCAGGTACAGGTGGTGCGATGCCAAGGCCATGTATACTACCAGGTACAGGTGGTCCAATGCCAAGGCCATCTATACTACCAAATACAGGTGGTCCAATGCCAAGGCCATCTATACTACCAGGTACAGGTGGTGCGATGCCAAGGCCATGTATACTACCAGGTACAGGTGATTTGATGCCAAGGCCATGTATACTACCAGGCACAGGTGGTGTGATACCAAGGCCATGTATGCTACCAGGTACAGGTGGTCCCATGGCAAGGCCATATATACTACCAGGTACAGGTGGTCCAATGCCAAGGCCATGTATACTACCAGGTACAGGTGGCACAATGCCAAGGCCATGTATACTACAAGGTACAGGTGGTGCGACGCCATGTATACTACCAGGTACAGGTGGTCCAACGCCAAGGCCATGTATACTACCAGGTACAGGTGGTCCAACGCCAAGGCCATGTATACTACCAGGTACAGGTAGTCCAATGCCAAGGCCATGTATACTACCAGGTAGCTGGGTGAGGAGAGGAAGGGCTTTGAGTTGTTAGGAGAGATCTGGTGTCCCGCTCCTCCAGGTGGTGCTATGCCAAGGCCATGTATTCTACCAGGTACAGGTGGTGCTATGCCAAGGCCATGTATACTACCAGGTACAGGTGGTCCAATGCCAAGGCCATATATACTACCAAATACAGGTGGTCCAATGCCAAGGCCATCTATACTACCAGGTACAGGTGGTGCGATGCCAAGGCCATGTATACTACCAGGTACAGGTGATTTGATGCCAAGGCCATGTATACTACCAGGTACAGGTGGTGTGATACCAAGGCCATGTATGCTACCAGGTACAGGTGGTACAATGCCAAGGCCATGTATACTACCAGGTACAGGTGGTCCAATGCCAAGGCCATGTATAATACCAGGTACAGGTGGTCCAAATCCATGGCCATGTATACTACCAGGTACAGGTGTTCCAATGCCAAGGCCATGTATAATACCAGGTACAGGTGGTACAATGCCAAGGCAATGTATACTACTAGGTACAGGTGGTGCGATGCCAAGGCCATGTATACTACCAGGTTCAGGTGTTCCAATGCCAAGGCCATATATAATACCAGGTACAGGTGTTCCAATGCCAAGGCCATGTATACTACCAGGTACAGGTGGTCCAATGCCAAGGCCATGTATACTACCAGGTACAGGTGGTACAATGCCAAGGCAATGTATACTACCAGGTACAGGTGGTCCAATGCCAAGGCCATGTATACTACCAGGTAAGGTGGTCCAATGCCATGGCCATATATACTACCAGGTACAGGTGGTACAATGCCAAGTCAATGTATACTACCAGGTACAGGTGGTGCGATGCCAAGGCCACGTATACTACCAGGTACAGGTGGTCCAACGCCAAGGCCATGTATACTACCAGGTACAGGTGGTCCAATGCCAAGGCCATGTATACTACCAGGTAGCTGGGTGTGAGAGGAAGGGCTTTGAGTTGTTAGGAGAGATCTGGTGTCCCGCTCCTCCAGGTGGTGCTATGCCAAGGCCATGTATTCTACCAGGTACAGGTGGTGCTATGCCAAGGCCATGTATACTACCAGGTACAGGTGGTCCAATGCCAAGGCCATGTATAATACCAGGTACAGGTGGTCCAATGCCAAGGCCATGTATAATACCAGGTACAGGTGGTCCAAATCCATGGCCATGTATACTACCAGGTACAGGTGGTCCACTGCCAAGGCCATATACTGTATACTACCAGGTAAAGGTGGTACAATGCCAAGGCAATGTATACTACCAGGTACAGGTGGTGCGATGCCAAGGCCATGTATACTACCAGGTATAGGTGGTCCAATGCCAAGGCCATATATACTACCAAATACAGGTGGTCCAATGCCAAGGCCATCTATACTACCAGGTACAGGTGGTGCGATGCCAAGGCCATGTATACTACCAGGTACAGGTGATTTGATGCCAAGGCCATGTATACTACCAGGTACAGGTGGTGTGATACCAAGGCCATGTATGCTACCAGGTACAGGTGGTCCAATGCCAAGGCCATGTATACTACCAGGTACAGGTGGTCCAATGCCAAGGCCATGTATACTACCAGGTACAGGTGGTGCAATGCCAAGGCCATGTATACTACCAGGTACAGGTGGTGCAATGCCAAGGCCATGTATACTACAAGGTACAGGTGGTGTGATGCCATGTATACTACCAGGTACAGGTGCTCCTACGCCAAGGCCATGTATACTACCAGGTACAGGTGGTCCAACGCCAAGGCCATGTATACTACCAGGTACAGGTGGTCCAATGCCAAGGCCATGTATACTACCAGGTAGCTGGGTGAGGAGAGGAAGGGCTTTGAGTTGTTAGGAGAGATCTGGTGTCCCGCTCCTCCAGCGCTCGGTGTCAGGTGGACACCAGAGAAGACTTGCAAGAGCTCAATGCCACCATGCCTTCACCCCCATGCCGGGCGCCTCACCTGTTCCCGCTCAGACTCCTGTTCCTTTGCCTGCGTAACGTGCTCTGGATTTAAAGGGCCAGTGCATGCTTAATTGGCTGTAGGCTGCATTCTTGTTCCTAAATAATGGAGTTTGTACCAGGCTTTCCCATTGGAGCCTCTGCTTGTTAACCGATATTATTGCGGTTCCAGCTCTCCTGCACGTTATTCCTGCCCATGATTTCTGCCCATGGTTCGTAGCCATAACTCCTGCTGTGTCTCTGCCTGCCTACATGTCTCTGTAATGGAGGTTTAGATATATAGCTGGTGTGTTTTTCTACACTCTGCTTTTGGGAACAGATTTTGGTTGTCTTCAGCTGCCTCCATGGTAACGGTCACTTGGGCATTTACGGTAGCAGACTCACCTGGGTTGTTGGTACCGCCACTTACAGAATGGGGAAATAACTTAAGTATACAATGGTGTGTGGGTGCAGATGCTGACAGAGACAAAGACAAGTTGAACAGTACATGTGTTAATAACAGTGCAAATCTTGACAAAGAACGTTGGTGCTGACAGTGAGGTAGAATCAGTGCTTGTAGAAGTAGTAGTTGCTTTGCAGAGAGAGAGAAGAGGAGAGTAGTTTCCAGAGGAGCCCTACCCAAAGTAGTCAATGTGCTGTGCCGGAACAGGTGTAGATACAGAAGAGATAATAAGATATTTGTACTCACGGATGTCAGTAGTGGCTCTGAACCACCACATGCCCACAAGTTGTGAGGTACCCGTCCTACGTGGGTAATACAAGACCCAGTCGTCGGTTATCTGGGTGTAGCAGATTTCTGAGGTTTCTGAGGTGTCCTACACTGCGCAGTAGGATACGTAAACCTTGCACGGTAGCTTTGTCCTACTACAGTCAGTTCCTCTTGCTTCAGGTGACTGCCCTGCACTTTTAAGAGAGGTTCCTGGTGTGGGCAAGGGTTTTCCTAAGTGGCTTCTCTCCTCTAAGTAGCGCTTAGCACTGCATACTAATCTTAGGATCTAGTAGGACAACTTTGTAACAGAGCAGTGTCTCACACATTCGTCCGCTTGAACTTCCAACTACTAACTCCTCCTACAGGGCCCAAAAGTAAACCTTCCTGTGAGTGGTGGGGCTGAGTGTGTGTCTGAGAGATAGAAAAGAAGAGATAGGATAGAAGAGAACAAGCACCTGAAATTGGTCAGCATAAGACATGTGATACAAACAGTTTAACTCTTGGTAACTTTAGCTGTGCAATAAGTTGGCTAGAGAGTGTAGTGACACCTAGTGGGGAAAACACAATACTACATTTCCCACTCTTGTGAACTTGAGGGAGTGACTTACTAAGGTGCCATAGATAGCACCAGTAGTGGGACACCCCATTTACAGCTGCACCTCGCCTGCCAACACTAACAAGTCAAGCCAGAGGTACAGTAGTAATCTGCAGGTCGCCTGCCACTGCAAGTCTGTCCCATCTTGCTCTAGGCTCTGATGAAGACCAGCAGCTCCCTGGTGTGGGTCATGCCACCGCTAGCGGCGGTTCAGTGGATCCATGACTCCAGTCGTTTCATCTTGTAGGTAATGATGTCATCTTAAAGTCAGCTGACCCAGTAGAAAAAACATTCTGACACATTAAACACTGTGATTTACTGTGGGTCAGGCTGGTCACAAGTTACAGTAATAAAAGGCATGGGTGAAGCAGTGCCGGAAAGAAACAGATGGCACTGTTGTATAAGTGATAGTGAACATGCATTATAAGGGCAAGAAATATACTCTAGTGCTTCTTTCATGAATTGATGTGTCTTAGTGTCACTGGATGAGCATGACAATCCAATGAGGCTTGGGGCAAATTCCTCTTGAGCTCCATATCCACAGGCCACAAAAAAATTGGTTTGCAACCTACATGGGACCCCTAAAGGTTCAAAATGGAGGATAGAGAATGATCTCAATCAGGTTGAGCAGACAACCGCATAGCATGGCCGCAGAACATCGATCATTCAACCGTAGTCGGAAGCAGGATCTAAGGACCAGTGGGCATGGAAAGTAGTTTCAGGGATGAATGAGTCAGGCAATGTTTGTTGGGTTGGAACCATCATCATTGCACATCACCTCTGCGTCTTACCTGCAAAGTCTTTGCTGAAATCATTGTTGGCAATCCTGTTTTTTCTTCTTTTCTTTCTTCTTTCCAATACTTTGAAATGCAAAAAAGTAAATTCCTATGATTCTAAAGAAACTTGCCATTATCATAATTCCGATAGTAAAGCACCGTTTAGGAGATCACAGGAGAGCAGGGAAAGTTCTCCTTTCAAGCAGGACAGATGTTTGGTAAAACTTTATGTCTAAGCTCGACATAAAAGCCGGAGCTCCTGCATATTTAATGAAGCCTGCAATGATATTTGTTTTACAGTTCATCCGCACAGCCACATCAAACAACAAAATAAATGTTAAAAAGGAAATTATCATTAAAAGATTAGAAACTCGTCTTTATGCTTTTTGTGAAATTCATGTACTTTGTTTGAACCGGGGCGGTTGCGGAGTTGTCTGAGCTGCTTGTTCAGGTGAAACACCATTCTTGCTGCATGCGTGTTGTATTCTGCTATGTTTATGATGGTCATTCGTTGTATTAGTTATGATATGGTAATGATTACCCCTATGACATGCCAATGCGTTGAGACGTCCATCAGCTTACAAAAGGGGAAGCATGGATCTCCATGGGTCTCAGTGATCAGATTCAACCTTAGTAGAATCAAAAGTCAATGGTGGTGGACCAAGAAGGATTTAAGTAAATGGCTGTTAAAGACCATGGGTCCCTAACCAACCATCATATTTGCCTCTGACTAGCCAATACAGTCAATGTAAACAAGGTCTGGCCCATAGTCATCTACAAGAGTCATCATATTCTGGGGTAAGTGAAAGAAAAAACACTAATATGTCTACTGTGGGAGAACCCTGTTATGTAAATGGACAAAGACAAGGACCCTAATTCTGGAATGGTCATTCCACCCTTAAAGTGAACAAAGATGGACATAGATAGAGCCATAATTGCCCTGTTTTTTTTTTTTTTTTGCCTTTGAACTCAACATTTGGGTTACAGTCCTAGATACTTAATGTAGATAAGAGTACGGTCAAGCCAACAAAGAATGCAGAGCCAATGTATTAAACCAGATGCACAGTCAGAAGATGGAGCCAGAATTCAAACCAGAAGAGCCAATCCCATGAAGATGGCACATCAATTAAGGATAGGAGCCAGGGTTGAAACAAGAAGTAGGCTATAGGATGGATAGTTGGAATAAGATAAGAATTGAAGAATGCAAAGCTAATGAATTAAACTACATGCATGGTTAGAGGAGAGAGACAAAAGTCAAATCAAGAGAAGGCAACCACATGAAGGTGGCAAACCAACGGAGGAGATGAGCCAGGGCTGAAACAACAAGTAGGCTATTGAATGGATGATACTTGGGTCAAGCCGAAACTTGAAGAATACAAAGCCAAAGTATTCAACCAGAAAATTTAACCAATAGTCATATCATAAGAGCTAACCACATGAAAGTGGAAAACCAATAGTGGAGATGATCCAGGGTCAAGACCAGAAGTAGGCTATTGGGTGGTTGATATTTGGGTCAAACCAAGTATTGAAGAATGAAAAACCAATAAATTTAACCAGAAAATGGATACCATAGTCTTATCATAAGAGCCAACCACATGAAAGTGGCAAACCAATAGAGGAGATGGGTCAGGGTCAAGACCAGAAGTAGGCTATTGGGTGATTGATATTTGGGTCAATCCAAGTATTCAAGACTGAGAAGCCAATGAATTCAACCAGAAAATGGATCCCATAGTCTTATCATATGAGACAACCACATGAAAGTGGCAAACCAATGGAGAAGATGAGCCAGTGTCAAACCAAGAAGTAGGCTATTGGGTGGATGGTAGTTTGGTCCAGACAACAATTCAAGAATACAATGCCACATTTAGACAAAGTGAGAGACAGATTTTAACTAAGAGCATCACTAATTCTGCAAACCTATGAAGGAGATGGGCCACGATCAAGATGTAAGGTTAGGGGATAAATGTCACCAAAAACACAGATTGGAAAAAATGAGCAAAGACTCAAGGAAATGAGAAGGAGGCAGCCAGTGTTGTAATAGAGGTAATCATGACTTTATAATAGGGATCAGAGGTGAGGTGATAAGTTTCAATAAAGAGGTCAGGTGGTGGAGGAAAGATGAACATGAAGGTGAGCCAAAGAGATAGAAGTTGACCCCCGAAGAAGAAGCGTCATGCGCAGAATCGTAATCCAGGGGAAAATAAGGTGAAATCTGTCACCTCTAGGTTCCGAGACTCTACAACAAGTTGCAACCTTCACATCCTTCGGTGTTTAGCTCTCTAACAAAGTCGTGCGACGCCTGGTTTACCTGATGCTACAGCAGCTCAAAAATGTTCCTGTAGATTTGGTTTGTCAGGGCAGAAAACCGCTACAATAATAGTCGAGGCTAAAGATGCCGAATACAAACCTGGAGCAACCTTGTGTGAGGCGTCCTGCTAAGTAGCCCTGCAGTCATAAATCAGCGGCAGACATTAATAGGGAGAGAACTCTCTTTTATTATGAATGCGAGTCTGTTTGAGGGATCCGTAATGGAATTTTTCAGGTAGACACAAATCTGCACTTCTATAAATCCACCCGGCAAAGTGAACGTGCGCAGCCAGCCATTTCACTGCCCGTGCATGGAATTATTGTGCCGAAAAAAGAAAAAAAAGACAGTTGTGGCATCGTAAAGACGCATTAGTATTTAGTAGACAGAATCTGCAATTAGAGATTATGACAATATGATTTATACTAATTGAGATTAAGTCAGACAATATGGGAAAATTAGCCGCCATTTCGAGCAGTGTATTAATACTCATTGTACGGCACTTTGTAAACATCTCTATAGAAATTAAAAAGTAATTAGCAACATTTTAGTCATTTAATTGTCTATGATTAAGAAGGTTTTTTTTTCTCTCAGGGTTTTATTTGTTGCGGTTGTCGGAGGTTTGTGAAGGTCACTCAGTAAAAGTCCAGGAAAGGAAAAACACAATGAAGTTAATAAACACTTAAAGGAGCACTACCCTATTATCAATTAGAGGCTCCAGCGGCTGGAATGGCAGGAGAGTCCATGATAGTTTTGTGAGTGGGAAACTATTCTGACTCTAACTACTTTTTTTTTCTCGTTGATTTTGACTCTACTTTTTCCTTACTGAACTCCAACTTCTCTTTTCCATACTCCAACTTCAGCTCCAAAACTAATTTTGACTTCTCTTTTTTCCATTTCTTACACAGACGCTGAATCCTCTCTTCCCCCCTCTAACTCTGAGCTACAACTCCTACTCCTCTATCTTTTCCCACTCCAGCTCACACTCCGACTCCTCTATCTTACTACATTCCAATTCTAGCTCCAACTTCTTTAAAGCGAATGTACCATCAGTTTTGCTTATGGATAGAACGACGCCAGCACGGGAAAGCTGTTGCAGCAGTCCCTTTTTTTTTTAACCACGTCCCTGTTCTATTCCCGGGCACCAGCCAGGGGTCAAGCACTGGAGGCGGGCCGGCCTCCCCCAGTTGAAGGGAACCCCTGCCCCTCTATGATTCAGCTCCATTGACTCGCGTCATAGAGGGGAGGGGTTTCCTCCAACAGGGGGTGGGCCGGTCTGCCTCCAGTGCATCACCCCAAGTCAGATCAAGGGATCAGAACGTATGTGGAACTGGGCCGTGGTTAAAAAAAAAGGCCATTGCACCGGCGCCGTTCTATCCATGTGCAAAACTTAAACCGAATGTACAGATGGTACTGTACATTTGTTTTAACTTTTCAGATATCCAGTTCCTCATCTTTTCCAACTCTTATTCCAGCTCCAACTCCTCTTTATTTTCCAACTCCAGCTCCAACTCTGACTCCTTCAGCCTTAACTCTGACTCCTCTATCTTTTCCATCTCTAGCCTTAACTCTGACTCCTCTTTTTCAGCTACCACTCTAACTCCTTTATCTTTTCTAACTCCAGCTCCAACTCTGACTATTCTATCCTATCGAACTTCAGCTCCAACTCCATCACTCCATTTATTTTCCACGGAAACATCCTGTCGATAAGAAGTAACTTAGTCCAATGTGAATACACCTTTAAGAACTAATCTCTTTTCCATACATCCCACCATTTATAGACATGTCGTAATGTCTTCTAGTAGGGGCTGATTTTAGTTGAAATTCACTTTCCTTACCACAACGGTGACTTGAAGTCTATAAAAGATGACAAGGAACTGAATTCTAGGTATAACATACAATAAACTACAGCTCCGGCAGACTGTCCGCCCCCCTTCCAAGCTGAAGGTCAACTTCCGCCTACCTTTCAGTGATAAAAGCCCAGACTCATCTTCTTCAACTTTCTGATTCATCTTCATTAAAATGTCACCAAATTAGTCCCATCACAGAGGGACAAATAGCGCTGATTAAGTCTGGCACGCTCCACGGCTCTTAAGTTGCAGAACGCCATACACTACCCCAGCAAGCGGAAAAGGCTGTTGTATGTGATTGAGTACATTCCTCTCTATATTACGGCCTCAGGGATGAGAGATCACATCAGCGGCTGAAGGATGTGCTAGAATTGATATCTGTTTTCTTGCCTCCGATTGATTACAGCAGTAGGAGCACCTTTCCGAGCTGTACCTTCCACTCAGCCGCACATCGATGCAATAATCACAAGGAATGTACACCGCCGAAAGTTCTGGGCAAGGAAATGAATCCTGACAAACACAGAGAAATTATAACACGTCTGACAGCAATCTGGAGCACCATGAGCAATAAAAAGCTCAAACTAGATTTCCCTTCCAGCCCCACTCATTGCCGGGACTGTGCCCAATGCCACCGACTGCGAAAGCCATCACTAGTGGGTAAACTAGTTATTTTTTTGGTCATCCGCTCAAAGGAAGCCTGGAGATGCATAAGATGGTATTAGCAAGCTTAGAGGGGAAGTCTAGTTTAGGAAACTCCAGGAGCATAACTAAAGACATTGCAAAGAGGGCTTTCACAGGTCTTAGGTCTTCGTATTTGGGGGGGTTGGCAACAGCTCTGCGTCATATAATCTGTATGACTAACGGTGCGTTAGGGGCTCCTGTTATTTGTATTGTAACCCCAGAGCTTCAAGTAATATATGAGGGTGTAGCCTCCTCCCAAAAAGGTATTTGGATCGTGGGGTTTGAGGCAGCATAAATGGAGCTAATAGCACAGGAGGAGC
The DNA here is from genome assembly GCF_027789765.1 of Dendropsophus ebraccatus. Classification (NCBI taxonomy): domain Eukaryota; kingdom Metazoa; phylum Chordata; class Amphibia; order Anura; family Hylidae; genus Dendropsophus; species Dendropsophus ebraccatus. Next base: position 12,841,901 of record NC_091457.1, read on the forward strand.
TCACAGCATGGAAGGAAATAGCAAGACAAGAGGAGCTAACAGCATGGAAGGAACTAGCAAGACAAGAGGAGCTAACAGCATGGGAGGAACTAGCAGGACAAGAGGAGCTAACAGCATGGGAGGAACTAGCAGGACAAGAGGAGCTAACAGCATGGGAGGAACTAGCAGGACAAGAGGAGCTAACAGCATGGGAGGAGCTAACAGCATCGGCAGAGCTTACAGAACAGGGGGATCTAACAGCATGGGAGGAGCTTACAGCACAGGAGGATCTAACAGCATGGGAGGAGCCTAAAGACAGTACAGGAGGAGCTAACAGCATCGGAAGAGCTTACAGAACAGGAGGATCTAACAGCAAGGGAGGAGCTTACAGCACAGGAGGATCTAACAGCATGGGAGGAGCTTACAGACATCAAAGGAGGAGCTAACAGCATGGGAGGAGCTTACAGCACAGGAGGAGCTAACAGCATGGGAGGAGCTTACAGACAGCAAAGGAGGAGCTAACAGCATGGATGGAGCTTACAGCACAGGAGGATCTAACATCATGGGAGGAGCTTACACATAGCACAGGAGGAGTTAACAGCATGGGCGGAGCTTTCAGCACAAGAAGCTCTTATAGCATAGAAGGTGCTTAAAGCACAGGAGGAGCTAGATATTTTAACATCCCTAGACATAAAACACCAAAGACATTCTCGGTACAGTGGAAAAGTATAGTGTAAAACATTGAACATAATAACAACAAACAAATAATAAAAGGCAAAAAAGACAGTGTTCAGCGCCTATTGACAACATATAGATAAGTCAACATTACAAGTCGATGGCGTTCATTAGGCATATGGATCGTTGTGGAGGTATAGAGGGAAGCCAAAGAGTGGAGTAGATGTCAACCCAACAGAAGGCTCTTAATACTAGCAGAGCTCTGGTACTACTATAAAAGTAGGAGGTTAGAGGTAAGGATTAGAGATGAGCGAATTTGCTGAAGTTCAGGTTCGTATGAACCTGAACTATCGGCTTCTGATTCCCGCTGTCTGCAGCCTCCATGAACAGGGGGGATACAGCCTTACGGACCGCCTGGAAAACTGGGATACAGACATTTGCATAGGCTGTATCCCAGTTTTCCAGGCAGTCCTTATGCTGTATCCACCCTGTTCACGGAGGCTGCAGACAGTGGGAATCAGAAGCCGATAGTTCAGGTTCATACGAACCCGAACTTCGGCAAATTCGCTCATCTTTAGTAAGTATATGGCGGTATACTGTTTCATTTATGGTGTGTCAGGAATGTGCACTGAGCCTGGTGTGAACTGGGCCTGTTTTTACCTTTTGTCTGACACACCCGCATTTCTTTCAGCCTCCTGGCAGTGCAGGGGTTACACTGCTCACTACTGGCCTTGATTGTTGCAGCTGAGCAGTGTTCTTTGACTGACAGTTTCCTCTCTGGAGCCTGGGTGATCAGAGCACCGGACCAATGAGAATCCGGACCGGGCTTTTGGTCAGCATAAAACAAAGCTTAGGCAGAGTCCCAGCGCTGGCTATTAGATTAATACCCTGATCCCAGCTTCCCCGTCTATTGCTGCGATCCCCGTCCTAATTCCCTCTGCTTGCTCGACTGTGTTACCTGAACCCTGGCTTTGACTTTTGACTATCCGACTGTTACTTGTCTTTGTACTGCGCTGCCCGTCTGGTTTTGACTTTGCCTGTTCGTCTATCCCATATTGTGTTTGTTTGTCTGTCTTGTTCTGTGTGCACATATCCAGCACAGGGAATGTCATCGTGGTTGTCCACGGCCGCCTAGGGCTGGTTGAGGCAAGTAGGTAGGGACAGTTGGTGGGTTCAGCGTCAGGGCTCACTGTCGTGTCTGCCCATGCCCCGTCCTGACATGGTGCACAGCAAGTTGTTGGTAAATGAAGGTTGACTAGAGTTGAGCAGTATTGATATATGTTAACACAAAGGTCGCCTGTGTTGAGCCGGATGCCACCATTTTATAACATCTTGGAATATTTTTACTAGTGTTGACATTCCTTCTTATGTTCCGCATTGTAAAGATAATTCATGGTTCATCTGTACGACTAAAACTCAGCACGTATTGCACTTTATTACTGCAAATAGTTGCAAAACGCAGAAAGGCGAAAATCCTCACCTGCAGCATGGCCCGTAACCATGGCAACCATGCGGGAACAGGCTGACTCATGGCAGATAATTACCCATTACGCTGCCAGACGATTCACCGAGGCTTCCCTATATAGCTTTAACTGCTTGAGAGCCCGTGAGCCCTCACTTTACCACACAAACACCTACACGGGTCCCGGAGGCTGCCGAATACTGAGACTAGATGGGATTTATAACAGAGACGCAATAATACATTCTCCATGTGTGCAGAGGTGTAAATGTGGAAAACAGTTATTATTCCAGCTCGCCGCGGAGCAACTGCATTCAGATATCATGTGTGGCCTGTGATAGTATAGAGCATGCCCCCTGGTAATGCACCAGGCTATGCCGCCACATTGAGCCTATAATGATAGATAAGTTTTATATAGGATATATTCTGTACATTGTTTTCCCCGCCATGAAAAATGAACTATACATATAGGTTTCCAGCTGCAGTGGATTCAATCAGAACTCCGACCAAGCCAAGAAGACAGCCATAGTGAATGGAGGCCTATAGATTGGATAAACATGTAGTTTTCCCGATGTGAATGGACTCAAAAAAGCAATGTAAAAAGATGTAGATGTGAAGAGGACGTATTTTAGTGGTAAAGCTGTTCAAAGGAAAGAATACTGTATGTTACGAACTGATTAAAAAAATAAATTGTGATTCTTTTCGAAAAGTTTGCTTAGGACACCTGTCAAAGATAGGCGTCTCTGCTCTTCTATACTGAGCGGCCTGGAGATAAACACTGATGTTGTTTGCCTCTCAGCTTACACACATTACGATTTTTGGGATAGGTGCTCTGCATTCCAACAAGCCAATGTGTGCAACATTCTCCGAACCCAAATGCATGACATTTGACTCCCGGCATCTGTACAGGAGCAGGTAACTTTGAGAGGAGTCCCTGTTGCTGTAAGTACTTTTTATTGCAGGACAAATAAGGCAATCAGAAACTGCATCGGGATCCAACTCTATAGAGTGATTTTTAAAATGGGACCCAAAACTAATATCGGGAGATTTACCTCTGTAATGCAAGTACTCGCCGTGTAAAATCTTTTCGATTTTCTACAGAGTCCCAAACTTTCTCTGGACATAACATCAGCACAAGAACGATGCTTCGGGAGCATTAAGCCTAAGACTGATCGACTCAATGCCAAGCGTCCCCTCGACTACTGTAAAGCTCACAATTTGGGGAACATTATTCTAGAGGAAGAGTATTAAAAGTTGTGTAGATAGTAATGAAGTAGGGTTCATTGGTCCCACCAGAGGACATAACCCTGAATCAATAAGGTCTAACAGGGTACTCATGATATCTAGTGTTGAGTGGACTTGACAAAGTGTTAGGTTTCAGCAACATTCTAGGAACAGGAATGATTGGCATTTGACTTCTGGCGTCTTTATGAATTAGATACTTCTCTGGGGAGTCATGGGAAATATGGATACAGCCATGGGCGTCTGTAGTTCTGTTTTTTCTGGAAGCATCCTTATGATCCTTTAGGACTTTGGTACACCATTTCAATCCTATTGATACTAAAGTGAGATCTATAGCAAGACATTCATGTGACCAATCTATTCACCAGCCTGAAGAAGGACCTATATGTCCAAACACAAACACAGGAGGAGGAGGTAGAGTAAACTGGGTGTGGCAAGTCTTGCACCAATAAGCAATTTGCCTAATTATTCTTGGAGGAGAGTCGAGAGGGTCCCATATACTTAAAGAAGCAAAAGGTGGAAGTTACTTTGATACACCAATATTTTCTAGTAAGAAGTGAAATTAGACTAGACAGCCTTTAGAAAAATGTATCAATCAGCCAGATATACTTTGATTTGAAGACTGTTCAACTAGGTCAGGAATGGGGAACCTTTGACCCTCCAGCTGTTGCAAAACTACAATTGCCAACATGCCTGGACAGCCAAAGCTTTAGCTTGATCTATGAATTAAACACTTTTGGTAAATCTTCGCCATGTATTCAGAGATTTGAGGAGGAATCTGAATGTGCGGAAAGGGTTTAAAGGAGAAGTCTGGCCATATGAGGGATCCCACAGGCGGCGGGGGAGAGGATAACAATCAGTCCTTACCTCTCCACGTGCCCACGTTGCGCCATATGACCATCTCCAGGACCCCTTCCAGAGCGGCATCCCGCCCAGTCAATGATTGGCTGACCGGGCTGTCCATCAGCCAGACTGTGACGTTGGCTTAGGTGGATATCCCAGAGCTCAGCGGGGGTCCCGGAGCGGCAATCCATCGCTGCAGAAGGGCGGGAAGAGAGGTTTTGGTGAGGTTTCTTATTTTTCCCACTGCCCCTGCATTTGGGAAAAAGTGGCCAGATTTCTCCTGTAATGAAAGATTGCAATCCGTAACTTAACTAAGTGAAGGTTAAGTTTAGACACATCTGTATAAAGCTTTTTTTTTTTTAGAACCAATCACATTCGACAGCCTATAAATAAATTGTTAATGTAGCCTAAAAGTAACCAAGCCTTATGTTACCTGGCAGGTTTCCAGTATGACCCAATCTATGACTAATTACAACCCTCTGCAACCACACATATTCACTAGTCCCCTATGCACTCACCATGCACTTGTGTTATAAGAGAACACTTAAAATCCCCTTTTCTATTGCATTTTCTGATTAATTACATTTCGTTCACACAAGTTCGGGGCTTGTAAACTCCTGTTGATTTCAGGCCTCTTAAATAAATAATGTCACGGCAGTCAGGTCTGTCCAGTAGCCGTGCAGCAGCTGATTTTACTTGTCACATCTGCTTCGCGTGGCCCAGGGGGCCCTGGCAGGATTGCATTTCAAGAGGAATAATCAGCTGAGCTCTGTAATGATTTAAGAGCATTTGCATACATTATTTGGTAATTAGCGGTTTTAATTGCTTTCTGACACTAATAGAGACTTTTGGTGGATTGTGTTGCAATTCCGGGATGTTGTATAATGTACTGCTGCTAGATCTTACTGGAAAGTGTTATTGCTAAGATTATTATTATTATTTTAATTATTTAATATATTTATTATTGTTTTAATTATTATTATTAATAATAATAATAATAATAATAATAATAATAATAATAATAATAAATAGTAATTACAACTCTCCCTATAACCAGCTCAGCTTCCTTAGTGATTCTACAAAGAAGCGTAAAAATCTTAGGCTTTAACATTAGAGCAATGGTGTCCAGCATCTCAACTCATCATTAGGGAAAAAAAATGGTGGTGCTCCACTAATCATTGGGCACTCTTAATGTTTTAGTGGGCGCAACACCATTCATACTGTAGTGGCTGTGCTTGGTATTGCAGCTTGGTCCCATTCAAGCAGATTTGTAATTTGCTTCTATTTGAAAACCTCAAGTCCAGTATTTATCAGCTGCTGTATGTCCTGCAGGAAGTGGTGTGTTCTTTCTATTCTGACAAAGTGCTCTCTGCTGCTACCCCTGTCCATGTCAGGAATTGTCCAGAGCAGTAGCAAATCCCCATAAAAAAAAACTCTTCTGCTCTGGACAGTTCCTGACATGGACAGAGGTGGCAGCAGAGAGCACTGTGTCAGACTGGAAAGAATACACCACTTTTTGCAGGCCATTCAGCAGCTAAGTATTGGAAGACTTGACATTTTTATATAGAAGTAAATTACAAATCTATATAAATCTGTATTAATCTATATACTTTCTGACACCAGTTGAGTTAAACGTTTTGCTATCAGGACCATGACCTTAGTCTTAATTATAGATCAGCCATACAACTTGGCTAGCAACTGTTTCTCCCATCCTTCCTATACACATGCATGCTCCCCTCTCCACTACCCTACAAGTCTCCGATGAGTCAGACCTATTTTGATATTTAAGGCGTTCTGGGATTGGGGCGGGGGGGGGGGGGGGGGGTGTGACGCCATTGCCCTATGTCATTCACTGTTTGCGGGAAATCAACCAGTAATAACATTATCACATCCATTAATTAGCTGTTTACGGATTGAGAGAGAACCCATTACTTTCGGCAACATTACCGACCTTATCAATGTTCTATCGATCAAGCGGCGGAGCTAATTTTAGAATAATTCCTAGTTGTTGTTTTTTTTCCGCTTGGAAGTGGATTTCATTTCTCCGGCTCAATTGGAAAATTCTATCGTACGCTATTTATTCCGATGAGCAAAGACAATTACCACTTGATTGAGCCAAAAAGGCGACTTAATATCAGCCAGAGATTTCAGAAAGAGTAGTAAGGAGCCGGCTTATTTATTGGAATGACTGTGCCTTCAAGGCCTTCTGTACCCAGGGGGAACAGGGGAGGGGGGCTATGGTGGGGACTTAAAATGTGAAAATGGAAGTTTCTGTTGAGACCCAAAGGGTGCTTCGGTATGGAGGATTCCTAATTTGCAAGAAATGCTTATTTTATTACATTAACTGAAAGGTTAATGAGCTGTGTGCTGAATTCTGATTATTATCATTCCAAACACAACTTATAATTAAATCTGAACTTTTAATTTAACCTGTTCAACTCGGCGACGCATTGGCGTTAACGGCGGAGAGAATTTTTTTTTTTTTAGGTGTTGTACCGACATTGCAAAAATAATGACTTCCTTTATTTTCTATTAACATTAAATTACATTGTTAATTACAGTTCTAGGTGCAGACGGGGAGACCTGCTTAATGCAGGTGGCAAACTTGGCGGAGGCGTCTGAGTGGTGGATTTTCCCGACTAATAGAAGTGTCGTTGTCTTGACTTTTCGAGTCGTTTTCCGACGCTGACCCTTTGCTGTAGAGCTGACATTTTTTAAAGGAAACTGTCACGTTGAACATGTTGTTGGATCTGCTGTATGCAGTACCGCTCATGTGGAGGTTAACCTACACTCGGTATGTCGTCTTTGACAGGTCTTCCGCTTCTGAACGTACTTGCTGTGGTGTCACGGCTGGCAACACGATGTCAGCAGCAACAGTTTAAGAAGCACTGCAGGAATTTTTTTTTCTTTATATAATGTATCTTAGGCTATTGTAGTAATCCAGGGGTGCTAGGTGTTCACCGTTCAGATACAGCATTTTTTGGCTTGAGAGAAGATTGCCAGTATTTTTACTAATAATGGTGATAGTGCTTGAATAGGACTTTTGAATATTAGCACTTTGCTTGCATAGTCTTTAGGTTAGGTTTTAGCTAGGAGACTTGTAAAGGAGGCTAAGAGGTTACCAGGTGGGGACCTACTTTTTTGGGTTGATTCTCGCAAACTTGGCTGCAGTTGTACTGCTTGAAGACAAGAAGGAGAAGATAACCCATACTCATGGAAATTTAGAGACTGTCTAATGCTGGAAGATATTAAAGGGTGCCAGGTACAGGAATGTAGCCCCAGGAGGATACATCTGAATGGAGCTAAGTTATCCCAAGTAGACCAAGCAGAGTTCAGCAGGGCACTTCGGCTGAATAAGCAACTTCTCCAACCACTGTGGATATTCTTTGGTCAGCAGAAAGGACTTCCTGAAAAACACTAGAACAGAACAGCCTCTCTCCATGTAGACAGGTTTAGTTCCTCTTGAATGGTAGCTGCCCCTGTAGGTTGTCAAGGCATTATGGGAATTGTAGTTTTACAACCATTAAAGCGCCGAAGGTTCCTCATCCCTGCCGTAATGAGATGAACCTAATCACTCAGTTGCCTGGTGGAGTCCAGCCAGTCAAGACTCAAGTGAATTGGTGTCATGGCAACTAAGATTACATCTACTACTGGAAGAGATCACAGAGTGCCAGGTCCAGGAATATGGGCCCCAGGCGTATACACCTGGGTTAAGCTGATCCCTCAAATTATCTCAAGTGGATAGAGCAGAGGTCAGCGGGGCACTGCGGCAGAATAAGCAACTTCGCCAACCACTAGGGATAGTATTCAGTCAGCAGAAAGGACTTCCTGAAGAAGTTTCTCTCCATGTAGAAACATTTAGTCCCCCTTGAATGGTAGTTGCCCTTGTAGGTTGTTCAGGCATTATGGGAAGTGTAGATTTACAACAATTGAAGCGCCGAAGGTTCCTCATCCCTGCTGTAATAAAATCAACCTAATCACTTTGTTGGTTGGTGCAATCTAGCCAGTCAAGACTCGAAACATTCACAAAATTCACATTTTGTTTAGTTTTGGTATTTTTTTTATTCAAAGTTAATTTCTTAAGAAATTTGGCTCATAATCACGAATGAGACTTTTTATGATGATTAATAGGCTTTAGGCTATGTTCATAGTGTCATAGTGTCATAGTGTATCCTAATCATATAGAGCTATGGAGGAATATTGTAAAAATACTTACTTGCCTCCAGCTTCCGTCTGTGACCTGGACTGTACAAGGGTTTTCCTCTTTGGCCTCTACTAACTTTGGCCTCAACTAACAGTGAATTTAGTGATCACTATAGGAGTAGAACTATGGCTGAGGTCATGGCTTGGCCACAGATAGAAGTAGGGATCAGGAGTATTTTTACAACACCTTCCCTAGAAGCAAGGACTTCTATCCTTTTGTTGTTGTTTAAAATTGGGTTAGATAAGTTAATGCATCTCCAATAGAGATCAGCAAAGTTTTCAAAAGTTCAGTTCACTTTGAAGCAAAATTTGGGTTGGGTTTGGACGAACCCAAACTTTTCTTAATCCCCTAAAATAATATAATTTATATTATTTTTGTGGATTAAGCAGTTGCATTCAGTTAATTTTCACTATGCTTGCTTTCCATAGATGCACTCACAGCGTACAGTTTGTCGATTGCTTTCTACCGCGGCAACTTGTTTTGTGTATATTTACTTATCACAGCATGTTTTCGTTCTAATATTGCTGTTTTTTATTTCCAACACCAACATTGGAGCGAAAACATGCTAGGATAAATATACAGAAAACAAGCTGGTGGAATAGAAAGCAATAGAAGTTATCACCTTGTATTGCTTTCTACCACGCCAGCTTATTTTGTGTATTTTTACATATCACAGCATGTTTTCGATCCAATGCTGCTGTTTTTTCTTTTTTCCAACAGCAACATTGGAATGAAAACATGCTGTGATAAATAAACATATAAAAAGCAAGTTGGCAGGCAACAGCAGAGACCCATAGAAAGACACTGTGTGAGCGTCAACAGGTAAGTATATGCTCTTTTTTTTTTTTTTTTTTTCTTTTATGCTTATTAAATTGTGGGGCTGAAATATTTATGCTCTGGTTACGAACTTTGCAAAAAAATTCAGTTTGATAGAAAAACAATTTTTTTGTAATGTTTGTAAATTGTAACAAATCTCAGTTTGTGATGTTTGGGTCGCTCATCCCTAATTTCCATTAAACTCCTTCCACTACACGGTCTGAGCGTTTTGCACCTGGCCTACGGAGTATAGGGCTGTACAGTGTATCTGAACTGATTTAGAATCCAAAATAAATTTCATAGTCGAATCTAAATGAAACGAGTCCGGAAAGGTTCGCTCCTCTTTATGGAGAATTATTATTTTGTGTTGACTTAATTTTTTTTTTTTTAAATCAACAATAGGCAAACCTGGGTTGATATCAGGACCTAAAGGACTTGGGAGAAAAGTTATCCATTTTAGACAATATAAGCTTAAAACGGCCATTCAGTCCTGTATAAAGGCTCCCGATAACATATTGCAACATTATATTGTAGTGTTGTGCGGAATTACAACCTCACCTCTGCTACATCTATTAAATCATTTCTTCCTTCTATACATTAGCTTCAATTTTATTTGGAATACAATCTAATTTTCAATCTCTTTCGAAAAAAAATTGTTGTGTCAATAAGAGCAAGACGTTCACTGTGACCTGTGACAGAAGGAGCTGTCTGTGGTCCTGAACTGTCCTGAAGCACAACCTAACAACTATCCACAGGGGAAAGATAGAACATGTCCTCTGCCTGACATCTCAGCAAAGAAGTGGAGGCATGATTGCAGCGGCCACAAGGGAGCCCGACTGATTCCTAAGACAGAGACTGTGTCTGAGGATAAATGGCTGAGGCTGGAGATGAGTACAATTCAATTTGAATTTCAATACTGGTTTCTCACCGTCTTCTGTTAAATCGTTTTATTCCTTTTGCCACCAAATTAGATTGTTAGGTCTTCAGGAACGGCCACCCTGAGCCTCAATTTTATGATTTCTAGTCATAAAAACAATGAAAATGGAAGTGGATGCAATGTATTTTTGAAAGATTGCCTGGTTTTTGCTGTTACTGAGAATGTAGGAAGGAAAGGGTTAGGTTATAAAAATCTGGCTGCAATGTATTAACTAAATCCTCGTCCACTGCAACCAGTATCATATGTTCAGTACATAGGAGGCAGTATTATAGTAGGTTTATTCTTGTATATAGGAGCAGTATTATAGTAGTTATATTCCTGTATATAGGAGCAGTATTATAGTAGTTATATTCCTGTATATAGGAGCAGTATTATAGTAGTTATATTCTTGTATATAGGGAGCAGTATTATAGTAGTTATATTCTTGTATATAGGAGCAGTATTATAGTAGTTATATTCTTGTATGTAGGAGCAGTATTATAGTAGTTATATTCCTGTATATAGGAGCAGTATTATATTAGTTATATTCCTGTATATAGGAGCAGTATTATAGTAGGTTTATTCTTGTATATAGGAGCAGTATTATAGTAGGTTTATTCTTGTATATAGGAGCAGTATTATAGTAGTTATATTCCTGTATATAGGAGCAGTATTATAGTAGGTTTATTCTTGTATATAGGAGCAGTATTATAGAAGTTATATTCTTGTATATAGGAGCAGTATTATAGTAGTTATATTCCTGTATATAGGAGCAGTATTATAGTAGTTATATTCCTGTATATAGGAGCAGTATTATAGTAGGTTTATTCTTGTATATAGGAGCAGTATTATAGTAGGTTTATTCTTGTATATAGGAGCAGTATTATAGAAGTTATATTCTTGTATATAGGAGCAGTATTATAGTAGTTATATTCTTTTATATAGGGGGCAGTATTATAGTAGGTATATTCTTGTATATAGGAGGCAGTATTATAGCTGTTATCAATGCGATGGTAGAGTACGGTCGGCACTGCCGGTGAATATAGCACTGTGGGACTCGCTGTCAGGACTCAGACCTGTGAATGCTTGTGTAAGGGGTGCTCCCAGGAAGACAGGATAGCGTATGCAATGCAAAAGTAGAAGAAAAGACTGGGGCACTCACCGAGCTTCGAAGCTATAGACTTTAATTCAGAGTGAAATCAATCCATGGGTGAGGGAGGACAGATGGATTAGCGGGCGCTTACACCCCCGGGACGACGTTTCACGCCCACTCGACGCTTCTTCCTGCCGGGGAAACCCGGGAGTGTAAGCGCCTGCTAATCCATCTGTCCTCCCTCACCCATGGATTGATTTAGCTCTGAATTAAAGTCTATAGCTTGGAAGCTCGGTGAGTGCCCCAGTCTTTTCTTCTACTTTTGCATTATAGCTGTTATATTCTTGTACATAGGAGCAGTATTATAGTAGTTTTATTCTTGTATATAGGAGCAGTGCTATAGTAGTTATATTCTTGCACATAGGGGTAGTATTTTCATTGTTATTGTCTCGTCCACATGACTGACACATAGTCTACAATACTAAATAAAGTCCATGCAGCACAGGGACAGTTTCTGGAGGAAAACAATAAAACCCTTTTTCTCCCAGCTCACAAAGCCCTTATGGCCAGGATTGCTCTATAAGCCAGCCTTTCTCCTTTTACTTTGGGGAGTTTAGATATAGTTATTCTATAAATATAACTCTACAGACTCTAAGTCAATAACAACTGACAGGTAAGAAGAAGTTGTTTTCCAAGTTCTCTGCTAAAAATCAACTTGTGCATCTCTATAGAGAGAGAGCGTGCGGGGAGGAGGATGTAGCGACGTTTTACCCCAGATACAGTGACAGATCTGTTGTGACACACATCTAAACTTTCCGCATTCTAATGAGCCTCAACAAGTCGTTCCACATGGCTCTCAGCTCCGATCCTGGGCAGATTGCGCCGGACATCTACATTTTGGAAATGGACAGTTCAAATGGAGCTGTCAAATGATATTAACACAGCTCCGCCATTCATGCCAAGACCCATAAGAGTGACAACTACCCTGGCACCTGAAAACTCCAGACACTGAGCTTCAGGGCAATTTTCTGCTTGCCAAGAGGTGCGAAATCTCTGTTATTGCCACACTTGCAATAGTTGGCAATAACACTGAGTTGTTGTGATTGCTACTGACTTCAATTAGGAATTTATGAGTAACAGAAGAAACTAATTCGTCCATCACCCCCCACCCTTCTCATGGTTGGCTCCGGCACATAAGACTGTTATTTTATTCTTAGCTTCGGGGGCAAATAAGATGAATGTGAAACAAGATTCAATTAATTACCAGGTATCACAACAAGCCACTCCATGAGACTGCGGAGACTGTCTTCCTCCAACTTCTCTAGGAATGGATGTCTATTGACAGTTACGTCAGACGAGACCCCATCTGGAGATATATAAGTCTACACAGCCAAATCATTGACATTCCTATACTAAGATGAGGTTTTATGGATTGTCCATTTTTAGATTTATGGAAATGTTTGTAAAATAAAGGATCTGTAGTCCCCCGACAACCCTTTCCCCTACTCCTGGATGACTTCCAAAGAGCTTAACTGGAAAAACAATAATAATGATTATCCAGAATCCTTCCCTGGGGACCATGAACTGTCTTCCTCTCGTAACCTCGAGTGTCCGCATATTAAATATTAGTGACAGGGGGTCTTTCCATTCTGCCGTGTTGATTACTGGAAGAATCAATAGCTGTGCACTTGGGAGAAACATCTATCCTCCCGTCTTTGGTCCTCCCCATAGATATTTGCCAAAAGTTGAACAAAACCATTGACTGGTTGAATTGTTCAAAGTGTATGGAGACCTCCCGGCTTTCCTTACAGATGTTGCTGAGTTGGATAGAGACATGCATATTGGTTAAACTTGATTGGAAAAACAATAATATTGATTATTGACCATCTTCCTCTCTTGACCTCTGGTATACCCATATTACATATTAGTGACAGGGGATCTTCCCTTTCTGTCGTTTGTGGCTAATGAAAGAATCAATGGCTATATATTTTAGACCAACATCTACCCTTCTGTATAAGGTCCTATATACTTAATTCAAGAGTTGTCCAAACCCATCAACTTCAGCAGGACCATTGAACTTTTTAAAGTGTATTGAAGCCTCCTGACTCTCCCGGAACATATGTTGCCAGGGTATCGGACATGTTGCTTTGTTCGCACAAAAAATTTAAAGGTGTTTTCCAGGCAACACTGATCAGCAGGGTATCAACTCCTAGCAGCCCACCTGATCAGCTGTTTAGCACCCACACTATACACTAAACAGGGCAAGAAACTGTTTGCGCCATTCATTGTGTAGCAATCAGACCTGGTTACTGCAGCTCAGTTGCCATCACGAACCGAGCCACCTGCCTCCATCCTCGTTCACTGTGTAGTGTGGGCACTGGGCAGCTGATCATTGGCGGTGCCAGGTGCTGGCATCCAGCTGATTAGTGACTATCCTCTGGATAGCTTATCAGTCTTTTTTGCCTGGGAAATCCCTTTAATTGGAAAAACCTAGAATCCTGCCATGGGGACCATCAACCATTATCCTCTCCTGACCTCTGGTGTCCACACATATGGGCATATGCATATTAGTGACAGACGGCCCTCCCCTTCTGCCATTTTGGCTACTGAAAGTATCAATGGCTGTACACTTGGGACCAACCTTTATCATCATTTACTTTAGTCAAAAATGGGCCAGACTAGTTGACTTCGACAGGACTGGTGGACTATCTAAAGTATACGGAGGCCTCCTGACTCTCCCAACAGATCGGGTTAGATTGGCATAGGCATATTGGTTATCAGAGAGTTAAACTTGTTTGGAAAAACAATAATAATCATGATTATCTAGAATCCTGTTCTGGGGACCATTGACAATATTCCTCTCTTGACTTTGGTTGTCCACACATTGCACATTAGTCATCTTTGCTACTAAAAGAATCCATGGTTGTCCTCCTATCTTACGGTCGTATTACACTATGGGCCGATCATTTTAGTAAACGAGCGCCGATCTGCTAGATTGGCGCCCGATTACTGGACCTATTAGATTGCCCGATAATCGGGAAGTAAGAGCAGCATGGACATCAATAGCAATGTCTATGCAGCCCTTGCCGAAACCCCTGATACCTTACCTCTCCCAGCTTCCGGCCTTCTTTTCTGTCGGCCTCCCGACTCTCTATGAACATATGTTGTCAGGATAGAAAAGGTTTGGACATGTTGCTTGTCAACTATAAGAGTTGTCTGGCATTGGAGTTCCTCTCTGCACTAAGATCAGAAGAGATCAATGGAACAAACATTTCAGGTAATCTGGATTTAAAAAATTTACAAAAATATCCAATTTTATATGTGCTAGACAGCACTGCTGGCTTCTCTATTGACATTATTACAGCACGATGACGATTCCTCAAGCATAATATAGCTTTGGGTTGGGTATTAACAGAATCCCATATTTCCCGATATAGCTCAGTTTAATTTTTAACTTAAATTAATTTCAGTTATTTGGAAAGTAGTTTTGGAAGGCGATAATATTGTATGCACAGCGTGACAGTCCCGGTCTATATCTAGATGGATATTTATCATCGTGGATCATGAAGAGAAGCCAACTGTAGTGTAAGATATTGCTACCATATACTATGTAATGTATACCCCATCTATACCATTGCCCTGACAAGGCTTTTCTATTTTTAACGTCTGTGATTTAATGGGATTCTCTAAGCCTGATGTAAGAAATGCAGAGATACAGAGTCCCCATTCCTCAGGATGGTGCCCGAATTTTACAGAAATTCTACCTTGCCAGGAGTCTTCTCGCAAGGTAGTCTACTCTCCCCTGGTGCGTAATGAGGAAGGTTACTATTGCCCTGACTGGGGCTCCTAACCATGGTCGTGTATAGGTGTATGTGCAGTGACTCGGGTTGCTGGAGCTAATGTTGGGCTGCTGGTTGGTTCTGGTGTCTTGGAGGCTACTTGTCAAAGTGGCCAGGAGTGGTAACACCCAACCCCGGACACAACCGGACAGAAGTGGATAGTAGGGTCCTTGCCTAATGTACTTTGTACTCTGATTTTTTGGGGGGGCTCAAATCCCACCAAGGGCAACATCTGTAAAGAGTTTGTATGTTCTTTTTGTGTTCGTGTGGGTTTCCTCCCACACCCAAAAGCATACAGAATCTGCTATGTGTGCTATACAAATGAAAGCATAATTATTATAGTGTTGAAGATATTCTCATACTCACATATTAATGAGTTTCAGTTATATCACCTAACCGCCTTCTGCCCCACAGTGTTGGGTGCCCGTCCTAATGGGGTAGTACAAGTCCCAGGTGTCTGCTCTGGGTGTAGCTGGCTTGTAGAACCCTTCCTACAAAGCTGAGCATCTTGTCAGCAGAGAGAGGCTTTCTGGCACTGAGCTCTACTGCAGCTCCAGTCTGGAATAATCCACCCCTTTTCTCTAAGGTGGTCGACTGTTCTGTTTTAGTTAATCCACGGCGTAGGAAGACTCCCTTGTCTCAGTTTTCCCTAGGGATCTACTCTAGCAACCCATAGTGGTTGGGTACCTAGTGGCAGAAACAACCATATACATGTCCTGCTTCAGGCACTAACAACTAGAGGGAAGTAGTTACTATTAAAGGGACGTGTGTGTGTAGCTAGACCAAGTGTTAGCTGCAGCTGTGCTGTGAGAGTGTGACATCTAGTGGTTGGGGTAAGGAACAGCGGCAATACACTTTTACCAAGGTGTAAGAAGAAAAAGAAAACATGTAGTGGGACACTACATATAGGCTAAGTTAGTTCTCACTATATTGGGGGCCACTTGAATCCGCCCCCCCCCCCCAAAATACCGAGATTTGGTATGAACTTTGCAAATATATAGATATATATTTGCAAAGTTCATACCGAATCTCGGTTTCTAAAGTTCAGTTCGCTCATCTACCATAGCAGAGGCTTTTGCCAGTGACTCTCTACAGGGCTGTCACACACCAATGCAGCCATCCCGGGGCTCAATATATTGATATCGTAGTTTTGCCTTTGAACACAAGACAGAAAATCGATGGATGACATATCTTGTATTAACTCTTCCAACATGACTGCTCTCGTGGTCATGTGACCGATGGCTCTGCTAGTGAACTGGAATTATTATATACCCTGAAACCCCTGGCTTCATGTTCAGGATTTCATTTAGTATTTGACAAGTATTGATTGCTCCAGATCCATTTCCTGCTATGGCAGAGCCGGTAGGTTAACGCCAAGACCTGAGTCTGGATGTCACATAGAATTTATCTACAGCGCAGTAGTAATAGTGTAGAAAGAAAAATAAGACCTGGAAGCTCGAAAACAATCCTTTTACTCTTTTTAATTTTTTTTTTCTTTTAACAAAAACTCAAAAACAAAAAAATTACCAGAATGAGAAAACTTTTTGGGCAACTTTATTTATTTTTATTTACTTATAAAATTATACTAACCACAACATTTAAGTCCCAAACTTTGAAACATTTTTGGATTTTTTTTTTTTTTTTTTATATATTTTGATAGGACCTTTTGTGGTCTGAACGGTAGGACAAATTGTGAGACTATTCCCACAATTCTTTATTGACGCAGAAGGATCGCATAGTACAGTCTACAACCCTTCTGGAATATCATACTAATAAATGTCACTCTTCCAGGTACTAACAAATCCTTCCATGCTTATTATAATCAATTCAGTCTCCCTCCCCCAGCAGCTTTCTGCTGAAGACAGAAAAATCTGGGTGGGAGTTTTTCTCTTTGTCTCCCCCTCCTCCCCCCTCCCTTCTGAGACAGATTATGTAAACAAGTCCATGGCAGGCTTTATCTGCAACATTGTAGATTTTCTGTAATGCTAGGAGGGATAATCACAGTGAGTTCATCAGCAACTTGACCTCAGAATAACCCTCCCAGCATTACAAAGAAGCTACAATGTTGCAGATAAAGCCTGCCAGGGACTTATTTACATCGGCTGTCTCAGAAGAGAGGGCAGAGAGAACAGCTCTCACACAGATTTTTGTATCTTCAGCAGTAAGGAGCAGCTCAGAACTGGGGGAAGGAGACTGAATATATAATAACCAGTATGGAAGGAATTGTTAGTCTCACCATGAAAAGTTATTTGAGTGGAATACCCCTTTAAGTCCCAATCCTTGAAAACAACTGGAACTTTGGGAAGGCCTCTAAAACACCCCCTTATGGTCAAATCCTTCCTCTTCGAGGCCTAGTTGACAGCACTGTCCCACTAAAACCAAATCAAGTATAAACAATGTAAAGAACAAAGTAGCCATATATGATGGTATAGAGATTTCTGGATGCTTTGAGGTCTGTACTGAGGAGCGTGGTCAGATATTGATTCAGTCCATCCAACTTCTCGAGCCACCTGTATTCAAATGGGGATAGAACAGACTTCAGCATGCCCCAGTTGAATTTTTTTTTAATGTTTCCTTTAAAGAAAAGATTTTTTTTTCAATTTTTTTAGCGTCATTTTATGATATTTCTTTGATCTTTACTTTTGCCAAATGTGAATACTCTCGGCCTGAAATACTCCGAGCTTTTTAAGAGGTTGGAAAGAGAATAAAGAAGTGAGCTGCAGACTTGTGTAGACTTGGCGGCGAGGGGTGAAGCTTGTATATAATGCTTTCTCAATCAGAGATTAGGGCTAGTTAATGCATCAAAACCAAGCAGCTGGTCTATTGAGATCTCCTATTCAGAGACTGTACCAGCTGCATCTCACCTGTTATGGAAAGGAGCTACAAGGTTATGCTAATGTATATTAGGGATGAGCGAACCGGCTGAGGTTCGAGTTCGTATGAACCCGAACTCTCGGCAATGATTTCCGCTGTCTGCCCGCTCCGTGGAGAGCGTGGATACAGCCTGAGGACCGCCTGGAAAACTGGGATACAGCCATAGCCATAGGCTGTATGTCAGTTTTCCAGGCGGTCCTTAAGGTTGTATCCACGTTTTCCGCGGAGCGGGCAGACAGCGGCAGTCAGAAGCCGAGAGTTCAGGTTCATACGAACCCGAACCTCAGCCGGTTCGCTCATGTATATACATAGCTATATGGAGGTGTCTAATGTATGTACACACAGAATAGTGAGTGCAGCTCTGGAGTATAATACAGGATGTAACTCAGCATGAGTACAGGATAAGTAATGTATGTACACAGTGACCCCCACCAGCAGAATAGTGAGTGCAGCTCTGGAGGATAATACAGGATGTAACTCAGGATCAGTAATGTAATGTATGTACACAGGGACCCCACCAGCAGAATAGTGAGTGCAGATCTGGAGTACAGTATAAGGGTGTGTTCACACCTACAGGATCTGCAGCAGATCTGCAGCAGATTTGATGCTGTGTTCAGTTACTTAAATGAAATCTGCTGCAGAAAATCAGCTGCAGATCCTGTAGGTGTGAACGCACCATAATACAGGATGTAACTCAGGATCAGTAATGTAATGTATGTACTGTACATTGTGACCCCACTAGCAGAATAGTGAGTGCAGATCTGGGAGTATAATACAGGATGTAACTCAGGATCAGTACAGACACAGTAGCGGTCTTTGGCACCAAGCACCCCAAGCAATCGCTTGGGGCCCCCAACATCCAGGGGGGCCCCCACGCCCTGCTCTTCTCTTGTGCTCTAGACCGCTAGACAGGGCCGCTGCCCCACTCGCTGCTGTGATCTGAACTGTAACTATGAGCACTCGTAATGAGCGCTCACAGTTACATGCAGCAGCACTGACAGTAGACAGTAGTCTATATACTACTGGGGTAGCACACTGGGGGTCTATATACTACTGGGGGAACACACAGGAGTCTATATACTACTGGTGGGGCACACAGGGGGTCTATATACTACTGGGGGAACACACAGGTGTCTATATACTACTGGGGTAACCACACAGGGGGTTTATATACTACTGGAGGAGCACACAGGGGTCTATATCCAAGTGGGGGAGCACACAGGAGGTCTATATCCAAGTGGGGGAGCACACAGGGGGCCTATATACCACTGAGGGAGCACACAGGGGAGCTATATACGAGTGGGGGAGCACACAGGGGGTCTATATACTAGTGGGGGAGCACACAGGGGGTATATGTAACTGGGGGCAGCACACAGGGTATATACGACTGGGGGCAGCACACAGGGGGTTTATATACAACTGGGACAGCACACAGGGGGTCTATATACTTTTGGGGGAGCACACGAGGGGGCTATATATAACTAGGGGAACACACAGGCATCTGTACACTACTGGGGGAAGCACACAAGGGGTATATACTACTGGCGGCTGCGCACAAGGGGTATATACTACTGGGGGCAGCACACAGCGGTCTATTGTTGTGGAGTGTGTGTCGAGGGGGGGGCCCCAGACATAACTTCGCTTGGGGCCCCAGAAAGGCCAAGACCGCCCCTGTACAGACATATATTGTAATTTATTCCCATGATAGGAGTAATACTCCTGTGTATTATAATCAGGTCCGGTTAATTATTCCCCTTTACACTCAGCAGCTGAATATATTCCCAACAAATACTTGTAATGCATAATGTGAAATGATCACAAAGCAATCGATATGTGTAATAAACAGTCGTGTGTATCCCTGACCCGCTTCTGCCAGCTGTCACGACGCAAAGTTTGGGAAATGAAGCTTATGGGGCAGGAAACTTTTCTTTAGCATAAAACACAATGAAAATAAATTGACAATGGATGTGAGTTTGAAGACTTGAAGGGGCATCACTATTTACATGCTCGCCCACTTTGTGTTGATGATGATTGATGTGACTTCCCATTAAACCACTTATGTTTCCATGATAACTGGCTGATTTTCAAGTCACCAATAGCAGTGGCCATAAAGCAGACGTCAGAAAGGCTGCATTTAAATATATTTTAAAATTTACATTATCTTGTAGTGATACTGAGTTAAATGGTGTACTGTTCTTCAGAGCTGCACTCACTATTCTGCTGGTGAGGTCACTGTGTATATACATTACTGATCCTGTACTGATTCTGAGTTACCTCCTGTATTATACTTCAGAGCTGCACTCACTATTCTGCTGGTGTAGGTACTTATCCTATACTAATCTTAAGCCTTTTGTGACCCTCTGAAAAAGTTTGGGTGAGAGCCTGGTGTGACCCTTCTCATAATTGTGGGTGAGAGACCGATTGTGACCCTCTGAAATATTGTAGGTGGGAACCTCGTTGTACCCTCCGTATAATTGTGGCTGAGCACCTGGTGTGACCCTCTGAAAAACTTTCAGAGATGAGAGCCACAGATTGGTCTGTTCCGTTGTGGTGTCCCACCACGGGTGTTGTATATGCACCCCAGTAAGTCGTTCAGTCAGGTAAAAGTGGGAGATGAAGTACCTTGTTTTCCCCACTAGATGTCTCTACTGTTTCATGTTCTGTATACACAGCTGAAGAGTCATGGGTTACCTGTATATGTCATGTGTTTCTCTGCTGATCAGTTTCAGGGGCTCTTTCTTTCTATCCTATCCTTTTCATGATGATGGTTATATTTTAATAGAACGGACAATTACGCACGCTACAGTATATTATATGTTTATTTATTTTTATATGTTTTATTTATAATATGGCATAGAGGGGTGATTTTAACCTTTATTAGGGGAGGGGCTTTGGGGTATTTTGAAAAACATTTTTACTTTTTTTAAACACATTTTAAGTCCCCTCGGGAGACTTTTCCATGCAATCATTAGATTGCAGACACTGATCAATGCTATGCCATAAGCATAGCATTGATCAGTGTAATAGGCGCTCTGTTCATTAAGCCTGCCTGTGGCAATCTAGGGGTTAAGTATATTGTTTGCGTGCAACGTTATCCAGTAAAGTGTTTTATTTTTCATACTAAACCCACAGGACTCTGTCTAATATTCCTGCACATGCACCCACACACCACTGTCTACCTTGGGTTATTTTTCCCCTCTCTGTGGGTGGCGGTACCGACATCCTGGGTGGGTCTACTACCAGTTCAGGTTGCTGTGACAAGTGCCCAAGGGACCCCCAACAAGCCTGGAGGTTACCGACCATTTGGGGACAACAAACCACCCAAAAAACAGGTATCAGCATCACACCTGGGCACTACTGAAACTAATGACAAACAACATCATAATCACTGGCTGAGTACCACATCATCATACAAGTCAACAACTCTGCGGTGCTGTGCTTATTTTCACCGACAACTGTGTTTCATCATCATTCCTCAGACATTAGTTGCTGGTCCTCAGCATCATCACTCTGAAAACAGAGTAGCAGCGAGGAGGATGCCGTGAAAGTCTCAACCCATGTAGTAATATGCACTGCCGGGATGTTGGAGGATTGGGGGGTAGAAGAATTGAGTTAGTCTTCCCACCACCTTATGCCCACTAGACTTGGCTGAACCTTCCTAGATTGTGACACAGGCCCCAGACCTTGTTACCTAGGATGAGCGGAATGCTGAGGGTTCCCTGCTGACACCTGTGCTGCGAGATAGGTTTACTGCAACTTTGCTCTATCCGGATCAGTTCGTAAGAGTTCCTGCATAGTGCTTTGTAGCATCACTAGTAATTAAGTTGTTAGAGGTGTCCTGTCTCGCATCCTTCCCATGCAGGGTGCTAGCTAAGACTGAACTTGGAAGGGGACCTGTCAGATGGCCAGGGCCTGGATAGAAACACTGTGGAGAGCTATATAGCTTGCGTCCTTCTTCCACAATGCCCAACATGAAAGACCCGGTGACACACAAGGAAATAATAACCCTTTACATCCTTCAGCTGTGCAGCTTCCACGTATACACTACCGTTCAAAAGTTTGGGGTCCCCCAAACAATTTTGTGTTTTCCATGAAAGGTCATACTTCTTCACCACCATACGTTGTGAAATGAATAGAAAATAGAGTCCAGACATTGACAAGGTTAGAAATAATGATTTGTATGTGAAATAACATTGTTCTTACATCACACTTTGCTTTGGTCCCAGAATCCACCTTTTGCAGCAATTCCAGCATTGCACACCTTTGGCATTCTAGCTATTAATCTGTTGAGGTAAGCTGGAGAAATTGCCCCCCACGCTTCTAGAAGCAGCTCCCACAAGTTGGATTGGTTGGATGGGCACTTCTGGCGTACCATACGGTCCAGCTGCTCCCACAACAGCTCAATGGGGTGGTGATCTGGTGACTGCGCTGGCCACTCCATTACCTATGATAGAATACCAGCTGCTGCTTCTGCTGTAAATAGTTCTTGCACAATTTGGAGGTGTTTAGGGTCATTGTCCTGTTGTAGGATGAAATTGGCTCCAACCAAGCGCTGTCCACTGGGTATGGCATGGCGGTGCAGAATGATCGCCTTCCTTATTCAGAATCCCTTTTACCCTGTACAAATCTCCCACCTTACCAGCACCAACCCCAGACCATCACATGACCTCCACCATGTATAACAGATGGCGTCAGGCATTCTTCCAGCATCTTCTCATTTGTTCTGCGTCTCACAAACGTTCTTCTTTGTGATCCTAACACCTCAAACTTGGATTTATCCGTCCACAACACTTTTTTCCAGTCTTCCTCTGACCAATGTCCGTGTTCTTTTGCCCATCTTAATCTCTTTCTTTTATTCGCCAGTCTCAGATATGGCTTTTTCTTTGCCACTCTGCCCTGAAGCCCAAAATCCGGCAGCCGCCTCTTCACTGTCGATGGTGACACTGGTGTTTTGCGGGTACTATTTAATGAAGATGCCAGTTGGGGACCTGTGAGGCGTCTGTTTCTCAAACTAGAGACTCAAATGTGCTTATCTTCTTGCTTAGTTGTGCAACGCGGCCTCCCACTTCTTTTTCTACTCTGGTTAGAGCCTGTTTGTGCTGTCCTCTGAAAGGAAAGTAGTACACACCGTTGTAGGAAATCTTCAATTTCTTAGCAATTTCTCACATAGAATAGCTTTCATTTCTAAGAACAAGAATAGACTGTCGAGTTTCAGATGAAAGTTCTCTTTTTCTGTAACAAGCTAGACTGTTTTCAGATGTGTGAACATGATTGCACAAGGGTTTTCTAATCATCAATTAGCCTTCTGAGCCAATGAGCAAACACATTGTACCATTAGAACACTGGAGTGATAGTTGCTGGAAATGGGCCTCTATACACCTATGTAGATATTGCACCAAAAACCAGATATTTGCAGCTAGAATAGTCATTTACCACATTAGCAATGTATAGAGGGGATTTGTTTAAAGTTAGGACTAGTTTAAAGTTATGTTCATTGAAAAGTACAGTGCTTTTCCTTCAAAAATAAGGACATTTCAATGTGACCAAAAACTTTTGAACGGTAGTGTATATATACAATACAGTGACATCAAGTGGGATAGATAGATAGATAGATAGATAGATAGATAGATAGATAGATAGAGAGATAGATAGGAGATAGATAGATAGATAGATAGATAGATAGATAGATAGATAGATAGGAGATAGATAGATAGATAGATAGATAGATAGATAGATAGATAGGAGATAGCTAGATAGATAGATAGATAGATAGATACATAGATAGATAGATAGGAGATAGATAGATACATAGATAGATAGATGGATAGATAGATAGATAGATAGATAGATAGATAGATAGATAGGAGATAGATAGATAGAAGATAGATAGATAGATAGATAGATAGATAGATAGATAGGAGATAGCTAGATAGATAGATAGATAGATAGATAGATAGATGGATAGATAGATAGATAGATAGATAGATAGATAGATAGATAGATAGATAGGAGATAGATAGGAGATAGATAGATAATAGTAGATAGATAGGAGATAGATAGATAGATAGATAGATAGATAGATAGATAGGAGATAGATAGATAGATAGATAGATAGATAGATAGATAGATAGATAGGAGATAGATAGATAGGAGATAGATAGATAGGAGATAGATAGATAGATAGATAGATAGATAGATAGATAGGAGAGAGATAGAAGATTAATAGATAGATAGATAGATAGATAGATAGATAGGAGATAGATGATAGATAGATAGATAGATAGATAAATAACAGATAGATAGATAGATAGGAGATAAATAGATAGATAGTAGAAGATAGTCCACGGCACACCAAGTAACGGTGAAAAAAGTTCAGTGTTTATTCACAGCAATATCATGTTACAGCACTCCAGTGACGCAACGTTTCAGCAACCTCGCGCTGCCTTTTTCAAGCGTGAAGGCAGTGCGAGGCTGCTGAAACGTTGCGTCACTGGAGTGCTGTAACATGATATTGCTGTGAATAAACACTGAACTTTTTTCACCGTTACTTGGTGTGCCGTGGACTATCTTCTACAATTTGTATCGGTCCCGATCAGGACTTGGACCGCTGGCACCCACCGCAATCCAGGAGCAGTGCCACTTTTGTTGTCTTGTTTCTAGATAGATAGATAGATAGATAGGAGATAGATAGGTAGATAGATAGGAGATAGATAGATAGATAGATAGATAGATAGATAGATAGATAGATAGATAGGAGATAGATAGGTAGATAGGAGATAGATAGGAGATAGATAGATAGATAGATAGATGGATAGATAGATAGATAGATAGATAGATAGATAGATAGATAGATAGGAGATAGATAGATAGAGAAAAGATAGATAAATAATAGATAGATAGGAGATAGATAGATAGATAGATAGATAGATAGATAGGAGATAGATAGATAGATAGATAGATAGATAGATAGATAGATAAAGTAACGATGATCAGCGGCACACCAGTAACGTGAAAAACTGGATTAATTTATTGTTCAAACTTCAGAACATTCAAAATATGCAGCACAGCAAAGCACGACGTTTCGGCGGGGTGTCCGCCATTTTCAAGTGCAAATTAGTGAACTCAATAGCAGGTTTAAATATACACACAACCTTGCAATAACAAATGTGATAGGTGCAGAAATCTGTCGATCAAAGTAAGGGGCCAATTGGTCCATAGAGGTAATTAACAGGATCCAGGTGAGTATATTAGTGACAAGGTGAAATACACTACTTGAAATACAAAGTAAAAATATATACAATAAAAAAGATCACTTGAAATCGAACAAATATATACGTTAATGAGTGAGTCACTGCCACCGGGTTCTTGGAGAGAAAGATGCCAGCAGTGAACTTGGATTATTCATCAACATGATTAGTAAAGATGTCGATTAGGGAATGGCTAGCTGTCATTCACATAGTGCGTATAACACATAGTGCGTATTTGATCTGCCGCATTATCGTAGTTGAATAGGATATACATGCCACAGCCGGACCACTCACGGGTGAGAGGCTCCGCCGATCCTCTTCCATTGAAGGACAAGTAGCCAGCGGGTGGAAACCGGATCCAAACATTCACACGGGAACCGCGCAAGGTGTGTGAACCGGTCCCAATCCTCTCCCAGAACGTCAGTGAATATCCAGCTTGGTTGTGGCAGGTTGAGAAGAAATAGACGTGAAGAGGTATACTTCTGGCATAAATCTTTCTCTCTCCCCGGTGTGCTCGCTCATATATTGTAAGCAGTTTCTGTACAAGACAAAGAACATTAAGGTTACTAATTTGTGAACATACGAATTATTATAATATAAGGAAAACAAACACAACTGAGTTCACTTAGAAACCTATTCCATGAATTGTAGCAAGATCATGGAGGAATAATAGATGGATAGCTCTATCTGAACATAGATGGAGTAACTTTATATTCCACATTTAAACCTGTGGGTTGAAGGGTATTTAATTCATGTATCCAGTACAGTTCTTTTTTCATAAGAATAGCTTGTCTATTCCCTCCCCGTTTTAATGGCTCAACCCTCTCAAGGACTAGAAAGCGCAGATCCCTTTCTGTATGCCCTTGCTCCGTAAAGTGTTTGGATACCGGTAGGTCAAGTTTTTTCTTTCTAATCGAGTAACGATGCTGGGCCAGTCTGGTTTTTAAGTCGTGTGTTGTTTCACCCACATACAATTTGTCGCACGGGCAGGTTAACAAGTAGACCACCCAGTCAGAAATGCAAGTCAGGAACTGTTTGATGTGATATTCTTTTTTAGTCGTAGGATGTATAAAGGACGTACCCTTAATCATATGTTTGCAGTTTACGCAACTAAGGCAGGGAAATGATCCAGTTCTCTTGGTAGTAAGATATGTTTGTCCTGTCTTAGTATATTTATTAAGCCCTGTGGTCACCAGTCTGTCCTTGAGGTTTCTGTTTCGTCTGTACGACATGAGTGGTGGGCGTGTCAGCTCAGTAATGTTACTATGATTGCATGCAACAATGTTCCAATGTTTCAAAATAATTTTATTAATCTGAGGAGAGAAGTCGGTATAGGTAGTAACAAATGGAATCCTGTCAGTTTGTTTCTTGGGTCTAACCGTCAAAAGATCCTTACGTTCCGTATGTAATGCTTTCTGTTTACATTTGTTTATCACTGCACGGGGGTACCCTCTGTCACGGTAGTTGTTCCCCATATCATTTAAGGCAGTGGAAAGTCTATTGTCACTGTCTATAATCCGGCGTGCTCTTAACATTTGACTGAAAGGTCAAACAAATATGCTTTGGATCTGATATTATTGCATATCGAAAGCATGCAAAGACAGCTGCGTGATATCAATACTAGAATGCAAGCAATGGAAGTCTCACTAAAAACAGCAATGTCTCCTGATGATTTTGATGGCTATGTTCTCAAACAGAACAAATACCTTGATACGTTTAAAATAGAGCTGCAAGAGGAAAAACGGAGAAAGTGGTACCGGGATTGTCAAGATTATCTCACGGGCAAGGTTTACATATGGACTGCTACCAATCTTCAAGAGGGACAAAGGAAAACAACTTACAAAAAGTATGAGCAGAATCGTACTCCATCCAATAGCAATGAACAAAGGCCTTTTTTAGGAGCTCGCCCCCTAGAAAGCGCCAGAGCCGACGAGGGGGCAGAAAAAGAAAAAGAAACAGATTCTGTGAAACAGAAAACGCCACGTGTGAACAAAAACCAACCTAACAGAGCTGCGACCAGGAAAAAGAACCCCGTCCCAACGTGGTAAATATCTCCTCACATATATTAACCTCTGAACAAATGCATTTATTATCTAGGGGCTTGAGTTTTTGCCCTAGCTCGCATATTGACTGGTTCCAACTAGATATTGATGTTACACAATTCATCAGAAGGTTAAATTTACGTGTGTGGTTTAATAAAATCCCAGTTTCTACTTCAGGGGACAACAGGGTTAAAAAATTGTTTGATGTAAACAGATTAGGGTTACGCCAAGAAAGTGATTTTATGCCACCTTATATGTCCTCTACCATAGAAACATTTCACATGTTGGTTAAGAATGACTTGTCTGCCCTGAGGGAGAATGTTGGTGATAAGATCTTACGCCCTAATGTTACATCTGCTGACATGTTGGCACTCAGTGCTCTGGTACATGACCACAATCTGGTTATCAAACCCGCCGACAAGGGCGGGGCGATTGTGGTCATGGACCGGAGCAAATATATACAGGAAGCACAGAGACAACTTGATGACCATGAGGTCTATCATGTTGTGTCTGCTGATCCTAAATTCTCGATACAGAGGAAAATAGATTGCATCCTGCAAGAAGCCGTGACACTTGACATCATAGATGAGGATCTACAAGAATTTTTGGTAGTGAAGTATCCAGTGATGCCTTCGCTGTACTTCCTGCCGAAGATTCACAAAAGCATTACCAACCCACCAGGGAGACCAATCGTCTCAGGTAGGGGATCTATTCTCAGTAACATTTCAGTTTTTCTTGACAAAACACTTAGACCATTAGCAGAGAATGCCAGATCGTACTTGAGGGATACTACGGATTTTCTGTTAAAACTACAACATACCAACATTCCACCTACAGCTATACTAGCTACGTGTGACATAGTTAGCTTATACACCTCTATAAACCACCAGAGGGGTATAAAAGCTATACAATCTTCACTACACAAACTGGGCTGTTCTCCCAAGGAAGGTGATTTTCTTTTGAGATTATTGGATTTGGTTCTGACTAACAACTATTTTTCTTTTAATGAAAAAATTTATATTCAACAAAGGGGCGTGGCTATGGGTGCCAATGTGGCACCGACTTACGCTAACGCGGTGGTGTCTCACATGGAGGAGGAGTCGATTTATGTGTCCCACCACTTCAGACATGTTCTGAAGTGGTGGCGATACATCGATGACATTTTCATAATTTGGACAGGTGAGGTACAGGAGCTTGTACAGTTTGTCGAATATCTCAACCAAATAGATGAGACAATTAAATTTACTATGACGTTTGACGAGAAACAGATTCACTATTTGGACGTATTGGTCACCAAACATGACAGCGAGGTACACACTGACATCTTCACCAAACCAACTGACTGTAACACTATCCTCCACTTTGATAGCTGTCATCCTAGGAGAACCATTACCTCTTTACCTTTCAGTCAAATGTTAAGAGCACGCCGGATTATAGACAGTGACAATAGACTTTCCACTGCCTTAAATGATATGGGGAACAACTACCGTGACAGAGGGTACCCCCGTGCAGTGATAAACAAATGTAAACAGAAAGCATTACATACGGAACGTAAGGATCTTTTGACGGTTAGACCCAAGAAACAAACTGACAGGATTCCATTTGTTACTACCTATACCGACTTCTCTCCTCAGATTAATAAAATTATTTTGAAACATTGGAACATTGTTGCATGCAATCATAGTAACATTACTGAGCTGACACGCCCACCACTCATGTCGTACAGACGAAACAGAAACCTCAAGGACAGACTGGTGACCACAGGGCTTAATAAATATACTAAGACAGGACAAACATATCTTACTACCAAGAGAACTGGATCATTT
>NC_091457.1:12875955-12885955 GCF_027789765.1 Dendropsophus ebraccatus
AATAATAATAATAAAAAAAAGAAATATAAAAAAAAAAGAATGTAAATAATAATAATAATAATAATAATAATAATAATAATAATAATAATACTTATCTAGATCTGAAAAAACACTGCCACCCCTGTCCTCAGGTTGTATATGGTATTACAACTCAGCTCCATTCACTTCAATGAAGCTGCAAACCCCACACCCAACAGAGGAGCTGTTTTGGCGTCTTATTTTTCTTCAGCTGCAAACAATTTTCCTTCAAATCTAAACAGTTTCTCTTCACATCAGCATCAAAACCAGTGATTTGCATTAGAAGTGCTGCTCCGGGGGCCGGGGATGTGAGTGCTCTATGGGGACATGAATAGAAAAGGTCCAGACTGCCAGGAAGGAGAACACGAGCCTCCCCGGCGTTTAGCGCATCAGCCAGATCTGTGACAGGATGTCGATAGGCGGCATTAATAGACAGGCCGCGCCAAACTGAAGGGATCAATTCTTTGATTAAATACCTTTTAAGGATAAGTAGTCGGCAGCGGTCAGAAGGTCTCGGCCCTTTTCATGTTCCCCATGAATGTAGCGGATCCGATAGGTCAACAGCCGGGGCCCCGGTGTCAGAGCGAGGTGGAGGCTGCGAGACATCTATCAACCTGCAAAACACTCAACACCATATAGGAAAGGTGTTTTTTTTTTTTCTTTTCAGGATTTTGAAGGAAGTTTGTCATCAATATTCAATGAAAGGTTATGTGCTATATTATGGCTGATATTTCCGGATGTTCTATCATGGGGAGAGGTGAATAGTACAGATTGCTACATGTGAGAAGATTCCTCTTACTGTGACCTGTTACCTGTATGGAAATCTATCTATCTCTAATCTATTATCTATCTATCTATCTATCTATCTATCTATCTATCTATCTCCTATCTATCTATCTATCTATCTATCTATCTATCTATCTCCTATCTATCTATCTATCTATCTATCTATCTATCTATCTCCTATCTATCTATCTATCTATCTATCTATCTATCTATCTATCTTCTATCTATCTCCTATCTATCTATCTATCTATCTATCTATCTATCTATCTATCTATCTCCTATCTATCTCCTATCTATCTATCTCCTATCTATCTATCTATCTATCTATCTATCTATCTATCTATCTATCTCCTATCTATCTATCTATCTATCTATCTATCTATCTATCTCCTATCTATCTATCTATCTATCTATCTATCTATCTATCTATCTATCTCCTATCTATCTCCTATCTATCTATCTATCTATCTATCTATTATCTATCTATCTATCTCCTATCTATCTATCTATCTATCTATCTATCTATCTATCTATCTTCTATCTATCTCCTATCTATCTATCTATCTATCTATCTATCTATCTATCTATCTATCTATCTCCTATCTATCTCCTATCTATCTATCTATCTATCTATCTCCTATCTATCTATCTATCTATCTATCTCCTATCTATCTATCTATCTATCTATCTATCTCCTATCTATCTCCTATCTATCTATCTATCTATCTATCTATCTATCTATCTATTATCTATCTATCTATCTCCTATCTATCTATCTATCTATCTATCTATCTATCTATCTATCTCCTATCTATCTATCTATCTATCTATCTATCTATCTCCTATCTATCTCCTATCTATCTATCTATCTATCTATCTATCTATCTATCTATTATCTATCTATCTATCTATCTATCTCCTATCTATCTATCTATCTATCTATCTATCTATCTATCTATCTATCTATCTATCTCCTATCTATCTATTATCTATCTATTATCTATCTATTATCTATCTATCTATCTATCTATCTATCTATCTATCTATCTATCTATCTCTAATCTATTATCTATCTCTTATCTATCTATCTATCTATCTATCTATCTCTTATCTATCTATCTATCTATCTATCTATCTCCTATCTATCTATCTATCTATCTATCTATCTATCTCCTATCTATCTATCTATCTATCTCCTATCTATATATCTATCTATCTATCTATCTATCTATCTATCTATCTATCTATCTATCCATCCTTCTACCCATCGCCCCACTTAATGGCCACCACCATGGCAGTGGCTGTTGTGCGTAGTTACATATATATCCATATCTCTCTCTCTCCGGCGTCTCCTGACCTGACACATCATCTTCTCCTTTCTCCCTCCGGATTTCCAGACCTGTGAATTAAAACACTCATCTTCCTATTTCTCACCATAATGAAACATTGTTGTCTTTAGTTAGCACTTTCCTTGACTCTTCGTAAGAGCCGCTGGGGTCAATTTTCTCACATTTTACTCAATTTTCTTCAACTATTTAGCGGAAAAATAAGAAGTCAGGGAAAATAATACGAGAAAATCTCACACGCTGATAGACCTGGAAGATGACTCCTGAGCGTCAGCTGAGATGGTTGAGAGATGATTGTAGACGACTGGTGCCTCCTGATATATAGTCTGTTGTCAGCCCGATCCCCGGCGTAGCCCAATGTGATGGATAATAAGGGATCGGGAGCCCCAGACCTGCTCATTATACCGACTTCACGTCTTTTTATTATTCTTTTTTAACCTAGAATCGGAGGCGCATCAATCTATCTATCAGGTCTATTCCGGGAATGGATGAGCCGAGAAGGTAACGTCCCACCAGGGTCTTTTTATCTCACAAAAACTTGCAAACTATCATTTTTGAGGCTGAGATAACAAAAGAGGATTTATTAAGAATACAGCGTTTTAGATACTGCATAATAATGTGGGACGAAACGTGATCCACATGACTGCTGGAAAAGAAGTAGTTGCCCCCTTGATCAGGGGGGAACGGTTCTCCCCCCAATTTTCTTTTTGCAAATGTAATGGAGAAATTTAAATGGTAATACCATCAGCGACCACTAGGGAAGCCGAATAATCTCCTGGGTTATGCTGCTGGAATATCCTGCCAGTAAAAGCTAGGTGAGTATGTTTTTCTTTTTTAATTTTGCACAGGGGGCCTAATACTATATGGTGGCTGCAGGGGAGTACACATTATATGGGGCTGCATGAGGGAGCTTATACAATATGGAGGTTGTATGGAGGGGCTAATACCCTATGTGGGGGTTGCACAGGGGGGAAAGGCTGCTACCATATGGGGCTTTGTAAGGTACTGCTACCATTTGGGGAATGCACAGGATGAGCCTGATACTATATAGGGGCGGCAGAGGAGGGTCTATACCAGGGGTCCTCAACTGGCGGACCGCGGTACAAACCTGGACTGCGGAGGCAAGCTGTCCGGACCCCAGACCTCCCAACCACCCGGATCCAACAGGACAATAATGTCCCGCTGTACCGGGGCGGCCCCCATGTGTCCCTCTCCCCACCACACTTCCTCCCGCCCCATAGGCGCACTGTCCTTAGATTTCAGTACGCCTGTGGGATTGGGGCAGTGTTGGCCCGGCCCCCAGCTGATATGCGCTCTATGGGGACGTCCCGGGGATTGGAATCCCCGGCACGTACCCAGAAAGCGCGTATCAGCTGGGGGCAGGGACGGCAGGGTGTGAGAAGGAAACAGCCGCAGCGGGGGAGCGAGGTGCTAGGTGAGTTGTGGTTAGTGTTTTTTTTTTTTTTGTCCAGGTGATATGTACAAGGGGGCCATCTATAGGGGGAGAGCACACAGGGGGGGGGCTATATACTACAGGGGGAGAGCACACAGGGGGGCTATATGGGAGGGGTAGAGCACACGGGGGGCTATATAATACAGGGGGGCTGTATACTACAGGGGGAGAGCACACAGAGGGGCTATATGGGAGGGGGAAAGCACAGGGGGGCTATATACTACAGGGGGAGAGCACACAGGGGGGCTATATGGGAGGGGGAAAGCACTCGGGGGGGCTATATACTACAGGGGGAGAGCACAGAGGGGGGGCTATATGGGAGAAGGAAAGCACAGGGGGGGCTATATACTACAGGGGGAGAGCACACAGGGGGGCTATATACTACTGAAGGAGAGCGCACAGGAAGGCCATATACTACAAGGGGAGAGCACACAGGGGGCTATATGGGAGGGGGAGAGTACAGTGGGAGAGCACGAGGGGGCTATATACTACTGGGGAGAGCGCACAGGGGGGCTATATACTACAGGGGGAGAGCACACAGGGGGGCTATATACTACAAGGGGCTATATGGAAGGGGGAGAGCACACAGGGGCTTTATACTACAAAGGGGCTATATGGGAGGGGGAGAGCACACAGGGGGCTATATACTACAGGGGAGAGCACATAGGGGGGCTATATACTAC
The DNA here is from genome assembly GCF_027789765.1 of Dendropsophus ebraccatus. NCBI lineage: Eukaryota > Metazoa > Chordata > Amphibia > Anura > Hylidae > Dendropsophus > Dendropsophus ebraccatus. The sequence goes on from NC_091457.1 coordinate 12,880,242, forward strand.
AAGGGGGCTATATGGGAGGGGGAGAGCACACAGGGGCTTTATACTACAAGGGAGCTATATGGGAGGGGGAGAGCACACAGGGGGCTATATACTACAGGGGGAGAGCACACATGGGGCTATATACTACAGGGGAGAGCACACAGGGGGGCTATATAATACAGGGGGGCTATATGGGAGTGAGAGAGCCCTGTATACTACAGGGGGCTATATGGGAGATCACACAGGGGGGCTATATACTACAGGGGGGCTATATGGGAGGGAGAGAGCACACAGGGGGGCTATATACTTCAGGAGTGAGCAATCGGGGGGCTATATACTCCTAGGGCAGTCACCCCCTTTGTATCTAATTTGAAAGGGCTGGTGAGAGAGAGAAAATGCCAGTTTTCCCACTAATAAGCAGCAATTCTGTATGTAAATAGTTGAACAACGTTTGTGAAAAGTAACAAAACACGTTTCCTACTGATGTTCAGCTCGGACCTTCACCTGACAATAGACCCCGGTAAGTGGACCCTCACTAAAAGTTGTTGAGTACCCCTGGTCTATACTATATGAGGACCTTACTACTATATATGGACACAGAGCATAACTATTACGTGGGGGGACAGGGTGCTTTACAATTATATGGAGGCACAGAGGGGCCTAACTACTATATTGGGGCACAGAGGACCTAACTACTTTATGTGCTGGAGCAAGGAGCCTAAAATGTTTCTCTGGCAGATTCTGGAGAGGATTTTTTACTTTCCTGGAAGCAAATTCCATGCAGGAAAACTGGCCTGAGGGGGTGGGTATACTGTGCAATACAATACCCCTCTCCACCATGTACTGTTCAGGACCTGGTGCCTATACAGAACCCCTACCCCCTTTGCATGTATGGGCATCAGACCCTGAACAGTATATGGTGGAGGGGGGCACTGAATTGTACAAGATCCCCTCCGTATATACTGTTCACTAGGCCCTGAATGGAAGAGGGGAATCTGTATGATACAGTACCCCCTCCACGTATACATATTTGGTGTCCCACCACAGGTGTTTCTAGTCTTTACACCCTTCGCAAAAGTCTGTACTCTGAAGTATAAGTGGTAATGAAGTAGTACCTAAGTTTTACCACTAGATGTCGCTGTTATGTATGTTATATACCTAAGTATTGTATGGCTGGATGTAACTAAAGGGTTATTGTTTTAGGATCTGTGCACCAATGGGAGTTATTTCTCTTTTCCTTCTGTCTCGGTCCTTCTTTGTCTCTTGCACTCTCTTCTCACCCACTCACAGCCCACCTTGCAACTGCTGTAGAGGGAAGTCACATGGATAGAGGAAGTGTGGCCCCACCTTAGTGAGTCTTACTCTGGCTTTTGTAGAGGAAGGACGCAAGCCAGATAGGTCCCTGTAGTAGCCAAGTAGGGCCCTGCCTCCTGTCAGGTCCCCTGGAAAGAGTCTTATTCTGGTCTCTGTAGTAAACGGATGAACAGGACGGTATCCTATAACAGAGGAACTGATCCGGATAGAGCAAAGTTGCTAGGAGCATACGTACTCTTGCAGCACGGATGTCATCAAAATCCTGACCACTCTGGTCATCCCAGGTAACAAAGTCTGGGGCTTATGTCACCCTCTAGGATGGGTTGCCCGACACTGGTGGGCAATAGGTGGTGCAAAGACCAAGGAGTCAAAACACGAGCAGAAGTATTCTCTCTACTCTCAAGTATTCTACTTATTCTTCTTCTAAAGTTCCGACAGAGCACATTACTACTTGGGTTGGGACCCTCTCGACATCCTCCTCTCTACTTCTCAGAACAACTTCTACCTCTCAGCATGCAACTAAATCGGCATGACTCTATCTCACTCTCACAACTTCCCAGCACAGATCGGGTTACTAAAGATACTATCAAGTCAAGTTCCTACTATATATGGTTATTCGCTAAGCACCTACACAGCCATTGCTTCCTCCTTGGGTCATCTCCCCTTTCTGTGGGTGGCAGTACCAATAGTCCGGGTAAGTTATAACTTCACTACAGACCACTGTGATAGTTACCCAAGGGACCGCCTCATATCCTGGCAGGTCACCGACCACAGGGGAAAGGGTATAGCCTGCCCCTTCAAAATAAAAGCAGATGTGCCAGCATCCCTGTGTGCCCAAGCCGCACTGGCGTCACGCCAACCTAACATCAGGCTGAGCTATTCCCCGACCAACCACTATAGAGGTGGCGTCACACTTCACCTTTACTGATGGACTCGTGAACAGTGGGTACCGCTGACAACAGTGCAATGTGTGCAGGAACCTTATATTGTTGACACAATATTTCAGCAACTTTAATGACGCCACCTCTACTACCAGTACAACTTCTACTGTCACTACTACTAATATCACTACCACCATTACTACTACTGTCACTACTACTATTATCACTATTACTACTATCACTACTACCATTACTACCGCTATCACTACGGCTACTGTCACTACTACTACTATCACTACTATCATTACTACTATCACTACAACTACTATCACTACCACTACTACTATAGCTATTACTATCACTACTATCACTACTACTACTACTACCAGTACTATTACTACTATCACTACCACTACTACCAGTACTACTTTTACTATCCCTACAACTACTATCAATATTACTACCACTACTATCACTTCTACTACTACCAGTACTATTACTACTATCACTACACCTAGTACTACCACTACTACTACTATTACTACGACTACTATCACTACTACTATCAATTCTACTACTACTATCACTACCACTACTACTACTACCAGTACTATTACTACTATCACTACGACTACTACCACTACTACTACTACTATCACTACTACTACTATCACTTCCACTACTACTATCACTACTACTACTGTCACTACGACTACTACCACTACTACTATCACTACTACTACTATCACTACCACTACTACTATCACTACTACTACTATCACTACCACTACTATCACTACTACTACTACCAGTGCTATGACTACTATCACTACCACTACTATCAATACTACCACTACTACTACTACTACTCACTACTACTTCTACTATCAATACTACCACTACTACTACTACTACTCACTACTACTTCTACTGTCACTACTACTACTAGTGCTACAAACACTACCACTACTACTACTGTCACTACCACTACTATGACTACTACTACTGTCAGTACTACTACCACTACTACTACTATCACTACTACTACTATCACTACTACTACTACCACTACTACTACTATCACTACTACTACTACTACTATCACTACTACTACCACTACTACTACCACTACTACTACCGCTACTACTACTACTACTATCACTACTACTACCGCTACTACTACTATCACTACTACTACTATCACTACTACCACTACTACTACTACCACTACTACTACCACTACTACCACTACTACTACTGTCACTACTACTACTACCACTACTACCACTACTACTGTCACTACTACTACTACCACTACTACTACTACCACTACTACTACTACTATCACTACTACTACCACTATTACTACTACTACCACTACTACTACTATCACTACTACTACCACTACTACTACCACTACTACTACTACTATGACTACTACTACCACTACTACTACCACTACTACTACTACTACTACTACCACTACTACTACTACTACTACTACTACTACCACTACTACTATCACTACTACCACTACTACTACCACTACTACTACTACTACTACTACTACTACTACCACTATCACTACTACCATTACTACTACTGTTACTACTACTACTACCACTACTATCACTACTACCACTACTACTACTACCACTACTACTACTACCACTACTATCACTACTACCACTACTACTACTACCACTACTACTACTATTATCACTACTACTACTACTACTACTACTACCACTACTACTACTATTATCACTACTACTACTACTACCACTACTACTACTACCGCTACTATCACTACTACCACTACTACTACTACCACTACTACTACTATTATCACTACTACTACTACCACTACTACTACTACCGCTACTATCACTACTACCACTACTACTACTACTACTGTCACTACTACTACTACCACCACTACTACTACTATTATCACTACTACTACTACTACCACTACTACTACTATTATCACTACTACTACTACTACCACTACTACTACTACCACTACTATCACTACTACCACTACTACTACTGCCACTACTACTACTATTATCACTACTACTACTACTACCACTACTACTACTACCGCTACTATCACTACTACCACTACTACTACTACCACTACTACTACTGTCACTACTACTACTACCACCACTACTACTACTATTATCACTACTACTACTACCACTACTACTACTGTCACTACTACTATCACTACTACTACTATTATCACTACTACTACTACCACTACTACTACTACTATCACTACTACCATTACTACTACTACTACTACTACCACTACTACTAACCTTGTCAGCAGTATGATGTATTCTTACACGATGCCTCCAGTTCATTATCTATGGATACAAAGTAGCAGTAAAGCATCAGTGGGTAAGTGTTGTTGTGACCTAGATCTCAGTAATCTCTCTGCATTATAGAAGCTATACAGTAGTATGAGCCATTGTGTACTCCCCCTCCCCCCTTCCCCCTTGCAGGGATATTCGCAGAAATCATCTCTTCAAAGCCGCACAGTAAAAGCTTTAAATTGCCATTTAAATGTATTGAAATTGCGGCTTTACAATCAATTGAGCTATTGATTGGCGCGGCCTGTGTGTACACATGAAGGGAGGTCGGCGATCATTGAACCTCCTGTAGAGTGGAGGCTGCAGGACTGGGAGGAGTGACCATTATTGGTGACCTGGGGGTCTCCTGGCTGAGAGGTTTCTGAGTGTTTGTGGCCGTTAGTGTCTCCTCCATGGACGTCGCTTTCATCTGTACATGAAATGACTCGCAGCTGCAAAACCTTCTGGAAGCTTCTCAAATGGCTCAGAAGGCCGCTCGGGGGCTCATTGATTTTGCCGCTGTAATAATGTTCATATTTCCCTTGTACTCACATCAGAGGCTCGGCACTGCCTGCTATAGGGCAGTGGTTGTAGAACTACAACTCCCATCATACTATGACAGATGCAGGATGCCAGGGCATGCTTCCTGACTAGTCACTGGTCACTATCCTCTCATTCATTAGTCACAGACTAGTCACTGGTCACTATCCTCTTATTCATTAGTCACAGACTAGTCACTGGTCACTATCCTCTCATTCATTAGTCACAGACTAGTCACTGGTCACTATCCTCTTATTCATTAGTCACAGACTAGTCACTGGTCACTATCCACTCATTCATTAGTCACAGACTAGCCACTGGTCACTATCCTCTTATTCATTAGTCCCTGACTAGTCACTGGTCACTATCCTCTTATTCATTAGTCACAGACAATTTTCTGGTCATTATCAACTCAATTATTAGTCCCTGACTAGTCACTGGTAACTATCCACTCATTCATTAGTCACAGACTAGTCACTGGTCACTATCCACTCATTCATTAGTCACTGACTATTCTCTGGTCACTATCCACTCATTCATTAGTCACTGACTATTCTCTGGTCACTATCCACTCATTCATTAGTCACTGACTATTCTCTAGTCACTATCCACTCATTCATTAGTCACCGACTATTCT
>NC_091457.1:12890955-12918455 GCF_027789765.1 Dendropsophus ebraccatus
CCACTTAGACAGAGTACAGTCTCCTGCCTCTTTGGCTCCCCCTGCTGGTTAGTCATCTAGAATGGCTGGATACATACTGTATATAACCTGTGAAGTAACATCCCAGGTGACAGTGTGATGAGACCAGTTCCAGACCTCTGAGCTTCTCTCCTATCTGCAATCGTCTAGATTTACCTGAGACAAGTCCTGAACCGTCTATAAGCTGACAGCGGCGTTTTATTACCGTCATGCTTTTAATAAGAGGAGTTGTTAGGAGGGAATTGCTTTTCATAGCCGTCTCCTAATCACGGCGCGCATCATTTATTTATTTTGCATAATTTAGAATTAAAAGGCTAAATTATATTTCCAAGTTTAGTTTGCTAAGCAGTAAATAACTTTGCGTCAACCGCCTTTAGTTCCGTGTAGCGGAAATTAATGAAAAATGAGCTTCAGGTGCGACGGATATTGATGGTTTTTAATATCCAAAATGGCAATTAATTTTATTAATATCCCGTCGCATGGAAAAAAAAAATCACAACAAATAGATATTTCTGTTTAGTAGCAATCAGTGGCTTTATGTTTAGCATCACTTTGTTGTATATCATTGACACTATTTATCTTTAAAAAGAAATAAAACAGCGCCACTTCTTTTTACAGGTTGTTCTTGGTATTGCAGTCCATTAACATGTAAGTGGATCAGGCTTAGCTTTACTATTCTATGTAGCCTATGTATGAGAATCGCTCTTTTTTTAGGAGCAAAAAAAAAGCAGACCCTTTCTTCTAATACTGGACACCCCCTTTAAAGGGGTACTCCATCAAAAAAAAAAAAATAAATCCCATCCACTGGTGTCAGAAAGTTATATAGATTGCTTCCATTTAAAAATCTCCAGTCCTCCACTACTTATCAGCTACTGTATGTCCTGCAGGAAGTAGTGTATTCTCTCAAGTCTGACCCAGTGCTCTCTGCTGCCACCTCTGTCCATGTCAGGAACTGTCCATAGAATCCCCATAGAAAACCTCTCCTACTCAGGACAGTTCCTGACATGGACAGAGGTGGCAGCAGAGAGCACTGTGTCAGACTGAAAAGAATACACCACTTCCTGCAGGACATACAACAGCTGATAAGTACTGGAAAACTCAAAATTTTTAAACAGACGAAACTTACAAATCTGTATAACTTTCTGACACCAGCTCATTTAATCCTCCCCCCACCCCTCAAAGGAATACCCCTTTAGGCTATGTTTACAAACTGTATAAGACCGGCCATTCCGTGACACGGCCGGGTCATGGAACGGCCGGTCTCAGAAAAGATCATTCCAGCCGGTACTGCCGTATTGGCAGGATGATCTTTAGCGCCGCTGAGTTCTAATGCAGGTGCGGACTCCGCTCTGCCTGCATCCTATGGAATTATAGCTAGTTTGCACCTCCGGCCTAAATCATGGCCAATAATGGTCTTGTAAATGAGATTTAAAGGTCCACCCTCCATGCAGAGCTGAGTTACGGTTCTAGTACGACCCATCTACAATGACTGTAAATAAAGTTTATCTGGATTTCCTGACATTAATAAACAGATCATAAATCAGCCATCATTTACTCCAGCCTGGCACCGCACTCTTTTACTCTCTGAAGTCCTTACATTTCATTCTTTCAGTCCCTAATAGGCCGGCATCTTGGGGAGGTACATGATGTGGAGCACCTCTGGGACGCCACACCGGATCTCCATGTTATTGCTTTATAGGATCTGCCAGAGCGGCTGGCAGCCAGAACAAATGAGAAAACAAACAATGGGAGAAAAATCTCACCGACCTGTCAGGGAGACTACACAAACTTTATTAGCTTGGGATAGTGTGTCTACCTGACGCGGTTATTGTTCACCATGTGGTGGCGATAAAGGGATAGTGTGTGTGAGTTATGTTTTGTAAATATTTAATAATAATGGAAACAACATAATGTAATAACAGCTGTAATAATAATAATAACAACAATGAACAGGACAAGAAGAAGTGGAGAAAGAGAGAAAGAGAAGGAGAAAAAGAAGAATGAGATAATGGAGAAGAAGAAAGGCAGAAGGAAAGGAAAAAAGGTAAAAGAAGAAGGAGAAGAGGGATGGACAGAAGAAAAAGGAGGAAATGGAGAGGAAGAATGAGATAACGGAGAAGGAGAAGATAGATAGAACATAAGAAAAAAAAGAAAAGGGAAAGGAAAAAGAAAAGGGAAAAGAAGAAAGGCAGAAGAAGAAGAGGAGGTAAAATAAGAATGGAAAGATAGATGAACAGAAGAAAAAGAAGAAAAGGGAGGAGAAGGAGAGGAAGAATGAGATAACGGAGAATGGGAGAAGAAAAGAAAGAAGAAGAAGGAGAAAATAGAAAACAAGAGGAAGAAGAAAAGATGAGAAAGGGAATAGGAGAAGAGGAAAAGAGAGAAGAAAATGAGGAGAAAGGAGAAAGAGGATGAAAAAAATAAAAGTAAAAGAAGAAAAGGAAAAAGAAGGAGAATGAGAAAAGGCAGAAGAAAAGAAGAAGGAAAAGGAGAAGAAGGAGAAAATGGAGAAGGATGAGTAGAAGAAAAGGAATAATAAATGGGGGGAGAGAAAAATAATGAGAAATTAAAGAATGAGAAAATTGAGAAGGAATAGGAGAAGAATAGTGAAGGAGAAAGAGAGAATGTGAAGGAGAAAAGGCAGAAGAAAAGGAGAAGGAGAAAAGGCAGGAGAAGAAGGGAAAAAAGAATGAGGAGAAGAAAATAGAAAAAAAGAAGAAAGTCTCTGCTCTAAAGTTCCAGGAACCAGGGCACAATGTGAAGAATCTCTCATCCTAGATCCTTGGGGATTGGGGCTGTTGCCAATTTCCCAGGTTTCTCTTCCCCAAATTTAAGTCCTGCTGGTGGACTAATCTGACCCTGGGCCCACTACCAAAATACTAGAGCATGGCACAAACGTGGTGATCCCTCAAGATTATAAGAAAGATTTACAGATCTATTAGTGAATGGGAGATTCTCATGTAAGACAGGGAAACAACAGAACAGTTACAGCCTCCTTAGCAGTATAGGGGAAAGGAGACACTGTTGAGTCATCTCTCTCTCTCTCTCTTTTTAATCTATCTATGTAGATAAATAGATTTTCTCTACAGAGTAAAGCAAAAGCAGATTGAGCCACAGATAAGCAGGTACTACAAAATGGGGCGAATACTTGGCAGTTGGCTCTGGGGTGCAATGCATGCTGGGAAATGTAGTTTTCCAGATGGCACCATCTTGGATATAGACCAGTTTCTCGAAAAACTTGTAACTCAGGAAAAGCAGCAGCTAGAAAAACAGGAGACGGCTCAAAATACTCAGGGAGACTTGGTGAGTAAACTAGGTCTAGAAGCATTTTATTTTTTAGCTCTTGGGTGGAATACCCCTTTAATGGCCTATAGGTTTGCACTATTACTTTGTTACATTATTTCCTGTTCTAATGCAAAAAGAAACCACATGCAATTTTTTTTTTACTATTTTTATTAAATATAATTCTTGCATCTATTAATTAGCTAAAATTAGTCATGTTAAGCCCAATTTTTTTTTTTTTTTTTTTGAAATTCCAGTTCTAATCATGTGACGCCCCCCCATTATTAACTCCCTACACGGCTGCTCACGTCGGACCCCGCACCGGTCTTGATACGCCGTAAATAACACATTGAGCCGTTCTATGGGCTTACAATCGGAGCTTATTTTCTGGTCACCTCTATTATGTGGCTGTGTACGGTGAATCAAATATATAGCTATCACACCCAGCAGCAGGCGAATCATAAAGGCCACCATGGAAAGCAGAACTCAGCTGTGAAATTGAGTGAGACTGAGGAGATGCGATAGGTAGCAACGTCTCCTCTGCACTTGTCACAAAAGATCCTTCCGGGGCCGCCGCGCAAATGTGGACGCTGCAGAATTTGATACAACAGCTGTAAAAGAAATTATTTTCTGCTGTTCATATTTGCAGTAAAGAAAATGTTACACCTTCAAGAATAAATAACTGGCTCCGGGAAAGAAGGGAATGTGAGGTCTGTATATTAAGTAGCCGAGAAAATAAAATGCATCGCTCACAAGCCGGGGAGGTTTTCATTTTGTTGGGAAACATATAAAACATATAATTACCGGAGCCAAACGTTATGGCCAGATTTCAGGATGTTATGGATTATTGGATTTTACAGACTATAAGGATTAGAAGAAAGAAAAAAAAGTGCTTGTAGATTTTGGGAATGGAATACAAATGTAGCGCACAGTCTCAATGATTGGGGAGAGAGAAGGGTGAGGATAGCCTAGGGTCTAAGAGTCCTATTACACAAAGAGATTAGAGAAGAGCAAAGCGGGCCGATAAACCCAAACCATCAAAATTTGAATCCCGCCGTCTTCCTGTTCCATGGGGAAGGTGGAGACAGTGTCGGACTGGCCCACCAGAGGATCCTCCGATGGGCCCCCAGCTTTAGAACCTGCACTAACATTGACTGACATGTCATTTCTCACTGGTTCTTCATTGATGGGCCCCCAGGATTATTTCTTCTGGTGAAATGATACCCCAGTCCGACACTGGGTGGAGACAGCTCAAGTCCCATGTGGAACACCGGGATGCAATAGTCCAAGTAGAACGCTCGGCACTACTAGCCTGATTCCGAAGCGCGGGATCAGTGTGTATATGGAACAGTGGAGGACCTTTCACTTCTGAACCTTGCAGTGGTGCTCAACATGTAAGAGAGTAGTCCCAAAATAAGTTCACTAAGTTGATCGTTTCATGCGCACACCTGTGATGTGCTTCCTCTCGGCCTTGAGGAAGCACATCACATGAAAATGACAATTCTGGGTCATAACTAGATCACGCTTCACTACTGTAGCCATTAGTTCAAACACTACCCTAGCTGGATTGGTGGTGCCTTGTGTTGAGCGATCGTTTCGCCATCAGTTATCTCCATCTCCTGCTCGCCACAGTAATGTATTGTATTTTTTGGTCTTTTTTTGAATATTTCCTCCCTTGAAATGAGTGTTAATGAAATATACTAAAATTTGAATGAATGAATGAATGCAATATGTTACTATAAGACACATTAGAATTCTGTCGTTATGCCGTAAAATGTGTCTTGCAGTAACCTATTGCTTTTTTTTTTTTTTCATTTTAATTTTTATACATTTCCTTTACACATCCTTTCAAGGGACTAAATATACAAAAATTAGAATGTAAAAATGCAGTAGGCTACATGAAGGTGAACCACGCACCCTCTGCTGAGCAAGGGGCACCTGGTTAAATACTCAAATCTCCCATTAATTTCAATGGGGTCTGTTAGTCAAGTCTACACTAGTGGTCACACCTGGCACTCAGCAGCCAGGAGACATTTCCCATCACCTCCTTCGACACCTGGTGTTTCGACCATACCACTTCGAAAGGGAATCCTGTAACGACCCTATTAATTTGGTACAGTATTGGACCTCCCTAACTAGATGGCATCAACGATAATTGGTCAAATCAGGCCGATTCGGACGTGATTATCGCTCCGTGTAATAGAGACAACGATCAGCTGATAAAAGGATCATCACCTGAAATTTCTTAAGGTCCATACCCCAAATTATCGAGCGTCGGCACGGATCGCTACGTGCAATAGTGATGCACGGCCAGCGCCTGGTGACTATGTAAAAATAAATAAATAAAGACTTCTACATACCTGTCCGCACTCCTTGATGTCCTGCTAGCTTTGGCTTGCTCCTGGCACTCTCTGAAGTGAAAGGCCATTCGGCCAATTGCCGGGACAGTGCCACGGAACAGTCCCGGTGATTGGCTGAGCAACCTGTGACTTTAGGCAGTGCCAGGAGCGGGCCGAAGCTAGCAGGACATCAAGGAGTGCAGACAAGTTTTCTTTTCCGTCCATGCAGCCTTTGCTGCCCAGTTATTGGGCAGTGTATGGGTTCAGTAAGCGAGCACCAATCTAGGATTTTAGAAAGTCATCGGGCCGTGTAATAGCGCCCTTAGAATTGGTTGCAAAACACACCATGCAATTTTGTTAATTTCCTATCAGCAAGACTCCTGGCCATGCCTAGCCATGAATCTAATTCCAGTGACAAAGTCATTACCCTAGGTGGCTTGGTGTATCCCCAAGCACTCAATATTCAAGACACAAGCTCTATTAGCCACCTACCTAGCCTTCTGGCCATACCACTTTACATAGGGATCCTGACTGAAGACCCTATAAAATTTTTGCCTTCTCAGTATTCACGGCCAGTTAATTATCCTCCCTGCGTCCTGTAATAGATATGATTTATTGGACCTGTATAAAACATATAATAAAGCCCCATTTTTCTCCGTATAATAAGCCTATTCTCCATTACCTCCACATGCGTGGAATATACAATAGCGGCTTTATTAATGCTGAGTATAAACACGTCTGCAATATAAATTTTAAGGTAAACTTTTTCAGGTCATTCCCACCGGGAGCACAAAAAGCCATTTCAGTTTAGAAGCTGAGATTAATTTCTAAGTAATGACTGTTCATATACATTATGCCACAGGCTCCACCAGTCCCAGCTCCGAGATGGAAAATTAGAGCATTTTAAAAGCTTTTCCAATTGAAATATGCTGTAATTTTATGTGTTAATGTTTATCCGGGAAGAAAAAAAAAATAAAAAAAATAGGCAAAACGAATGACAGCGCGTAAATCTTATCCAGATCTCAATTTCTCCGACCAAGTTTCAATTTACATATTTTTGTATACAATCTTTGTGGAAGGAACAATAAGTTACCTGTTATAATAAGCTCACAAGGCTCCGGTCGGACGTTTGATGAATGTTCATTGGTCAAGCTTGGTTGGATCTGGGTTGAAGAACATTGTGGTTTTTCAAGGGATCTAGAAAGATTTGGATAAATTACTTAATATTTGTAAAGAAAGATGTGATTTGTTTTACAACGTTGTGAGGAATGTTGAGCGGAAACTGCCCAGGTTTGGGTACTTCTCAGAACCCAAAGGCTCGTCATTTGATTCCCGGCATCTGGAGAAGTTCCCAGCATCTGGAAAACATGGGTACAGCCATAGACCATAGCCTATATCCACGTTTTCCATGACTCCCTAGAGCAGCATCTAACTTCTCGAAACGCCGAAAATCAAATGCCTAATGTTCAGGTTTAGAGAAGTTGCCAAAATCGGACAGCTTTCTCAAGTCTGCTCAACTCTGTTTGCACGAACCAATAAGATTGAGGTCACAAAAACTTTTTGAGGGTCATTTATTAAGACTGGAGTACTCATACGTAAGTTTATGATCTTGGTACATGACCTAGTGACCTATTTTTTAGGAGCGTGTCCAACAAATCTGGTTAAGTATATGTGTATATGTCCTTCCTTAAATTTCCTGTTAGCTTGAGATATTCCAACATGTGCGATGCAAGGTCAATAGCGAAGGCTGATCCAACAAATAATTGGGCAGTTGATGTCAACATGATTGAGCCTTTTGATAACCCAACTCCATAGTAATCTGGCAGCGGCATAGCCCCCTCTCTCTGACCGTATTTAATATTTCCTAAATCTCATAGTCGTTGCTCTCTATTAGCGTTGAGCGGAGAGGCTGAATTGTTTTGGTTCGGCAAAGTTCTCCAAAGAAGAACGCTCCGCATTTGCCATAAGCTGTATCTATGGGATACGTGTTGCAGCCTATTATAGGTTTTGCTAGCATGTCACAATATTATATTAACTTTGCGTTATAAAAAAAAATTATATTTGCTGCTGCTCTGGACAATTTCTGACATGGACAGAGGTGGCAGCAGAGAGCACTGTGTCAGACTGGAAAGAATACACCACTTCCTGCAGGACACACAGCAGCTAATAAGTACTAGAAATAAATTACAAATCTATAAAAGCTATTGGCACCAGTGGATTTTAAATATTTAGTTAAAATACCTCTTTAACTAAATCCAAGAAAAGGTAAGGCAGGACACATGTGAACACATAACATAACATATCTATATACAGTGGTTATGAAGTGCACTACAACTTATTACAGGCTTTGCTAAAGTGTCACAATATTGAATTAAAGTTGCATCATAATAATAAATAATTTTTAACTAAATCCAAGGAAAAGGTAAGGATGGACACATCTGCACATATTGCTATACTATCGTTGTATCCTTTTGGTGTCATTTGATTTACTGTTAAAAGATTCTGTAATACTCTGTCAGAAGTTGTTTAAGCTGTAATCTCTATATGTCTCCACCTAGTCATTGTAAAGTTCATTGCAGCTAGTTACAGGATTTGTTAGCATGTCACCACCCAGTGGTTGTGAAGTGCATTGCAGCTTCTTACAGGTTTTGCCGGTACGTCACCACCCAGTGGTTGTGAAGTGCATCTCGGCTTGTTATAGGTTTTACTAGCTTTTCACCACCTAGTGGTTGTGAAGTGTATTGCAGCTTGTTACAGGCTTTGCTGGCGTGTCAACACCCAGTGGTTGTGAAGTGCATTGCGGCTTGTTACAGGTTTTGTTAGCATGTCACCTCTCAGTGGTTGTAAAGTGTGTCACAGCTTGTTAAAGGTTTTACTAGCATGTCACCACCTAGTGGTTGTAAAGTTCAATGTAGCTTGTTACAGACTTTGCTAGTATGTCACCACCCAGTGGTGGTGAAGTGCATTGCAGCTTGTTGCAGGTTTTGTTAGCATGTCACCACCCAGTGGTTGTGAAGCGCATTGCAGCTTCTTCCAGGTTTTGCTAGCATGTCCCCACCCAGTGGTTGTGAAGTGCATCGCGGCTTGTTATAGGCTTTACTAGCATCTCACCCCCTAGTGGTTGTGAAGTGCATTGCAGCTTCTTGCAGGTTTTTCTAGCTTGTCCCCACCCAGTGGTTGTGAAGTGCTTTGCAGCTTGTTATAGGTTTTGGTATCATGTCACCACCTAGAGGTGGTTAAGTGCATTGCAGCTTGTTCCTGGATTTGCTATCATGTCACAATACTGAATAGAAGTTGTATAGTAGTAATAATAATAATAAATAATATAATCCTTAGCTAAATCCTATCATCGAATATCCCTGTTTTACTTACACAACTTGCTATGCCAGGGTAGCCGCAGAGTAGCTGCCACAAATCAAAATGCCAGGCTAAGTGAAGTATTCATTGCTTTGGGAGCCTTTGACACCTCGTCTGCTACAAAGATGATCTACAGAAAACATTTCTCTTCCCCTGTGGGATATCGTGGTGCTGAAAGGACAGTTCCTGCTCTCAGGCTCCCACTCAACCAAATGCTACTGAATCAGCAAGTCCCATCCATCACTCAGCTCCAGGGAATGCAGCAATTTGCATGGGTTAGTGGGCTGAGAGCTGTCATAAAGCCCTTCTAATGCGCAGCTTTGGATCTCGGAGCACAGGTCAAGTCATTTCATTCTGCAATAGCAAAGCCATGTTACAGCTTGTACCCTATATGAGCCCTGTATATAGACCTAGTTATAGTCCTGGGCCCTTGTACTCACACTATGGGATCTCCTTATCGCCTCATTTTTCCACATTTTACTCCTAATGGCAAGCTTTCATCTAAAGTCAAGTGAGTTTTTGGCAGGGTTGGGAATATATTAGGCTTTAATATTAGCTCTTATGAATATATTCCGAGGGCAGCCAACAGTCTCGCTATACATAGACTCATTGTGACTGGGAGAAAAGTTTATGGCAAACTTGTAAAACTTTCTATCGGTAAAGAAATGCATGGGGTAAAATAAGAGCATGGGGAATGACAATTCAAGGGGTATTTGTAAAATTTTTTTATTCATATATTCAGGAGCGTAATGCTGTATGTGTATGTGTATATATATATATATATATATATATATATATATATATATATATATATATATATACTCCTGAATTTATTTTTTTGATATTGCAACTAAGTAACTAAATAAATGAAGTTATACAGATTTGTAATTGACTTCCATTAAAAAATCTCCAGTGTTCCAGTACTTATCAGCTACTGTATGTCCTGCAGGAAGTATGTCCCAGTCTGACACAGTGCTCTCTGCTGCCACCTCTGTTCATGTCAGGAACTGTCCAGAGCAGTAGCAAATCCCCAAATAAAACCTCTCCTGCTCTGGAGGTGGCAGCAGAGAGCACTGTGTCAGGCTGTAAAGAATACACCACTTCCGGCAGGACATACAGCAGCTGATAAGTACTGGAATACTGTAGATTTTTAAATAGAAGTAATTTACAAATCTATATAACTTTCTGACACCAGTTGATAAGGAAAAAAAAAGTATCTGGAGTACTCCTTTAAATGTCAGGATACCTTTCTGAAGGGGAGCTATCTCTCAAAGTTTTCAATACAAAAAAAAAAAAGAGATATAAGGTAATGTCGGGTTTTGTTTTCTTTTGCATTTTGTATATTTCTTGTCCAGGCATTGTGTGATACTTTTGTAGTTTACTTTTAATTAATAACAATTCAGCTGTTTAAAGTCTTTGAATGTACAAAATCCAGAATCCTGATGTCGTCATGGTTATACAGCCGAACGTTTGTTACAATGCGCCATTGTATTTGAATCTCGCACGGAAGAAGTAATTATCTATTCTATATTATCCAATAGATGTTAAGCCTGAAACATTGTAACAAACTTTACATTGTGAGTGGATTAAGGTGAAGATAAATGATAGTTTTTGCATTTGACTGTGGATGTTTTTGAATGTTATTTCCTCCCAGCAAAGAAGGTAAGTGCTACAATACTGTTTTAGGCTGGGTTCACACTACGTATATTTCAGTCAGTATTGTGGTCCTCATATTGCAACCAAAATCAGGAGTGGATTAAAAACACAGAAAGGCTCTGTTCACACAATGGTGAAATTGAGTGGATGGCCGCCATTTAATGGCAAATATTTGCTGTTATTTTAAAACAACGGCTGTTATATTGAAATAATGGCCGTTATTTACTGTTATATGGCGGCCATCCACTCAATTTCAACATTGTATGAACAGATCCTTTCTGTGTTTTTAATCCACTCCTGGTTTTGGACCACAATACTGACGTAGTGTGAACCCAGCCTTAATGGTAACATCTAGTTAAGTAAATTCAGATTTATCAATTTCCAATCATGTTGTTATTTATTTATTTATCCACTGGCTGGAGCAGAGTCTAATTTAATTAGAGGTGTCCCTGTTCCTAAATGGTCAGGCCTACATAGTGTGTATACAGCTTCCATCATACTGAATACATTGCCAATAACATTTTTTGCACATCTTTGCCATTTGCCACTAGGGAATAATAGATAATACATAAAGGAGCAGGGACTCCATTCAAAGAAAGGTGACACTGTTCCTGAATGGTGAGGCTTACATAGTGTGTGTGTGCGGCTTCCGCAATGCTGAATACACTTTCTTAGTCCCTTTGACATCTGTGGTATTTGCTGACTTATAGAATGATGGAATATACATAACAAAGCAGAAACTTTATTTAATTAGAGGCGTTCCTGTTCCTGAGTATTGAGCCTTACATAGTGTGTATACAGCTTCTGTGATACTGAATACATTACCATTTACAGTTTTTACATATTTGTCATCTGCTGATTTAGGAAATGATAGAAAATACATAAAGGAGCGGGGATTCCTTTCAATGAGAGGCGTCCCTGTTCCTGAATGGCAAGGCTTACATGGTGTGTGTGCAGCTTCTTCAATTCTGAATACATTGCCATTTAAAATGTTTCATATCTTTAGCATTTGCTGACTTAGGGAATGATAGAAAATACATAGAGGAGCAGGGACTCCATTCAACGAGAAGTGTCACGGTTCCTAAAGTGTGTGGCTTCCGCAATGCTGAATACATTCCAATTTACAGTCTTTGTCATCTTTGCCATATACTGTCTTAAGAAATAGTATAAAATACATACAGGAGCAAGGACTCCATTCTACGAAAGGTGTCCCTGTTCCTGAGTGTTGAGGCCTACATAGTGTGTTTACGGCTTCCGCAATGCTCAGTACATTGTCATTAACACTCTTTGACATCTTTCACTTACTTAGAGTATACATACAGGAGCAGAGACTCCTGTTGCTCTTCCAGAGTTCATTGCATGTCTTGCTGCTCAGCTAACATTTACTAAACAATTTGCAGATTGTCTGGCCCAGACACTGTAGTGAATATAAGAAACATTTATAGCCTAGTGAACATTTACAATACCCCACCACTTAGTGTACAGGAGCAGGGACCCTTGTTTTCTTGACAAGAGTCCATGTTCTTGTCTAAATCCAAACGACCATCCAATATCAGGAGTTTTGCTTAGTAACCCAACCCCAATTTTTAATCTTTAGCCCTTTCCCAATCCTTAACATTGGGAAATAGATATATTCTCTATGGTTTTTCACATTCACGTCCAGGTTTAGCGTCCCTTGAAGAACATCTTCACACATGACACCTTTGTAATACTATGTAAGTCAATAGAGTAAGTGTCTCCATCTGGAAATCCTATTTATAGTAACCCCAAAAGCCTAAAAGCCGCCTTATTTTTCAGCCCCCGGGAGCTTTTATTCATCTTTCTACAATAAAATCCATCACCCCTTTATAATATAGCGGAGCACCGGGGCCGTGTCACATCACTTCTTGCTTCCATAATCTCTTAGACATTAACATTTATTTGCAAAAATATTTCATGAATCGGTTCCAGAGGGCACCGAGTCTTGTCTGGGCGCATTAGGAGACGCGTACTTAACAATGTCACGTCTACGGTTGAGCCTCACGCTTCATTTAGCAGACATACATTATTTGTAAATTGTATAATTTGCGTTGGGGGGTGGTGGGGGCGCTCATCGTTGAATGACGCAGAACTCTTTGCAGGTGGACCAAGAACATATTTTCTCTTAATCAGCAGTGGCATGTGATGCTTGATGGTTGCGGAATACATCCAGTGGCACAGACACTTGCTGAGCCCGGTCCGGGGAACATGTAATACCGCAACAGGTCCACCAGGGTTGGCAAAATCCAAAGACTAAATAGGCAAGAATTGCAAAAAGGAACTTCTTTTGGGCATCTTGGGTAAGTGTTGCCTCTTCGATTCAAAAAGTTTGCTTAACGAATTTTGGCCTTTGACATGGGGTTGAAGAAGTCATCTGCTATCAATCTGCCCTGTGCCTCCATGGGTGCTTGAGACCACTAGGCCAACCACCCAACTTGTGGCCTGTACACTGAAACAATAAGTCTATGGTCTCAATCTTCAAAATGAGTCACCAAGACAGTCTCTCCTTTTAGAAAAGGTGTAGTCGTGTACCCCTTTAACTTGCAACCCTAGTAATAGGGCATTATAATGTACGCAGGTTAATATTCTTCTTCTGATGTACTTGGTGCATTATATTTTCACTATGAGGTCCTAGGAGTTCTTGATTCTCCGGAGACTGGAGAGTGACAGCCCGCTTAGCCAATCACTGGCCTCAGGGCCGTCCCACCTCAGTGGAAGTGGCTGGAGACACCGGAGACATAGAGGAGGACACCGGGGGAGCTCGGACATGTGAACAGACCATGTTATTTTTAAAAAAAATGTCTTAGTCAACAAGCTAATTGTTGCAAACTTTTTGGGATTTGCTTCGCTCATTCCTATTAGGGGCTGCTTTGGGTACTCGGTTCTCATTGTTTTAACTGGGGGTCCTTGGTTCACATTAATAGGAGCATTTTGTTCATTATATATGACTAGGGGGTACTGGAGTATTTGTTTATTTGATTCACATTGTTTCGACTACAGGGGTCCTTTGGGTACTTGGTTTACATTGTTGTGACTTGGGGTACTAGGTTGACATTTCTTTAACTAGGAGGTACCAGGAGTTCATGTTCAATGACTTGAAGGGGACTTGGCCCATGTTTCTTTGACTAAGATGTACTAGAAATACTTGGTTCATATGCTTTTTTTTAATTATTAGGGGATACTTTGGGTACATGACTCACATTGTTTTGACCACAGAGGTATTGGGGGGTACCTGGTTCCCATTGTTTTGACTACAGGGACATGGGGGTATCGGGTTCCCATTGTTTTGACTGCAAGGGTATTGGGGGTAATTGGATAACATTGTTTTGACTAAAAGGATACTGCCAATACTTGCTTCCCATTCCTTTTACTGGGGGGACTTCTTTTCCTTTTCTTTGATAAGGAGGTACTACTTAAGGGTACTACAGGGGTACTAAAGGGTCTTAAATTATTTTTGTTTCTAAAAAAAGGGCTTATTTTCGGGGTAGGTCTTACTTTTTTTTTTCTTACCTCTCCCTGTGCCTGTGATGAGCGGTGCGGCCCGATGTGGGACCCCCTGCCAGAGGGCATTTTCCCCAAGTGATGATGTTACGACTTTAAAAATGTCCAGACTTATCCTTTAACTAGAAGGTAATAGAAGCCCTCAATTTATATTGAATCACCAGGGGGTACTTGGGGTACTTAGTTTACATTGTTTTACCTAAGGGGGGTACTAGGGGTACTTGGTTCAGATTGTTTTGACTGAGGAGGTACTTTTTAAACCTTTCTCTTACTAGGGGTACTAAGACCACTCGGATCCCATCGTTCTGACTATAGGGAATACTGGTTTCTACTATTTTACTGGGGGGTGGAATATTTGCTCTTCCACAAAAGTCTGTAAGACGTAACAAGCCGCCTGACTCAAAGATATAGTTTATTTCTTCAGGATTTAAGAGGCAAATCTACTTGAGTATTTATGGGAGAGCCGAGTAAATCTTCAGGGCATGAAGGGACATTTTCTTTAAGAAAGGTCATGACGCGATTGGGCTCTATCTGTCAGATTATCAAAGTCATTTCCATATCTGCCCTATCCCTGCCAAAGAGCAGGCAAACTGCAGAGGGAGAGCCGAACGCACTAGCTTATAAAATCCATAAATCCTTCTTAGAGGGAAGCAATTTCTATTCTGTCAACAGGTTGAATTAATCTATAAACACTTTTATATGCTAATAGGAAGGAGAGAAAACTTTCGGAATAAAGTCCACAATCCTCGCGTCTTCTATCTTAGAAATCTTTTTTTTTTTTCTTCATGTCTCGGGAGTCGTTTTCACCTTGAAGATGTTGTGTGTGTAAGTAACGGCTTGTACGGTAGTTATTGCACATCGAGATTTCAGAGCTCGGGTTGGGTGGAGGTTTGAACCGCGTCTCTGCGGGGAGTCGGTAGTTGTGAAGAGTTGTTACGGAGTTGGGTTTCCCGATCTGAAGATCTATAACGTAGGGGTTACCAGAAGCCTACTGGCTCCAGTGCCAGATCTCTAATAAGGTACCACCTACCTTGTACCAGGACCCTGGAGAGATTGGTACCTCGGTGGTACTATACCTAGGTACTATACCTAGGTATGGTATGGCCTTATTATGTCTACAGTATGAATGGTATAGTGGTTTTATACCTAGGTATGGTATGGCTTTATTATGTCTATGTATGGTATAGTGGTATTATGTCTTTGTATGATATAGTGGTATTATGCCTATGTTTGGTATGGCTGTATTATGTTTGTATGTATGATATAGTGGTATTATGCCTATGTTTGGTATGGTTGTATTATGTCTTTGTATGATATAGTGGTATTATGCCTATGTTTGGTATGGCTGTATTATGTATTTGTATAATATAGTGGTATTATGCCTATGTTTGGTATGGCTGTATTATGTCTTTGTATGATATAGTGGTATTATGCCTATGTTTGGTATGGCTGTATTATATTTGTATGTATGGTATAGTGGTATTATGCCTATGTTTGGTATGGCTGTATCATGTTTGTATGTATGGTATAGTCAGGGGCGGATTAACTTCACCATAGGCCCCGGGCTGTTCACCAAGCCTGGGCCCCCCCACCCCACTGTAACTATGGCAGCACTAGCCTGGCGTTCATAGTACAGGATATATAATGTCATGATGTCCTGATTTGTGCAAAATTGCCATAAAAAAAGTTGTGATTTTTGCAAATCATGGTGGAAGTGTAGCCAGGAGACAGTACACCACTGAAAGTATAAGTCTTTTTGGGTGGTCATGGGCCCCCCAGGAGCTCAGGGCCCCGGGCTGCCACCCAAAACGCCCCAATTATAGTTCACTACTGGGTATAGTGGTATTATGCCTATGTTTGGTATGGCTGTATTATGTTTGGTATAGTGGTATTATGCCTATGTACAGTATGGTACGATGATATTATCGATATGTTTAGTATAATAATGTAATGTATATATGGTATGGCCTTATTATGTCTGTTTATGGTCATATTAACATACAAAAACACAAAAAAATGCAACAGCAAATGCAAATGCAACAGCAACAATGAAACAGACCCACTACAGACATGAAAATCGTTAAAAGTAGGTCATATTATATGTACTGTGTGTATGGTATGCCCTATTATGTCTTTGTATGGTATGGTTATGTTATGCCTGTGTATGGTATGGCCATATTATTCATATTGTATGTATGGTATGCCTTATGTCTGTGTATGGTATGGCCATATTATATTCGTGTATGGTATAGTCATATCATGTCTGTTTATCGTATGGCCATATTATTCATATTGTATGTATGGTATGCCTTATGTCTGTGTATGGTATGGCCATATTATATTCGTGTATGGTATAGTCATATCATGTCAGTGTATGGTATGGCCATATTATGACCATGTTCACACTACATATTTTATCATTAAGCAGCGGTCGTTGTTTCAGCTTGCAATTGCGGCCATTGTTTAATGACATTGGCCGATCACTTTGCAGCCTATAGAACCACCGTAGTTAACAAATGCTGTATACACTATGGTTGGGGTTCTCTGCGGTTGTACAAAATAATTGACAGGTCTATTTTGTGCAGCCACTATTTAGTGAAAAGCGGCCGTACAAAATAGGCTTTGCTCACAATGTAAAGTACGGCTCCAGGCTCCTGGCCATACTTTACACTGGGTTCTATGGCAAAATTGGAGTGCGGGCACACCAAAATGTGCCCGCGTTCCAATTCAAATAAAGCAATGTTCATCCGGCCGATACTGCAGCATTGGCTGGGTGGACATCTGAGACATCGGCTGTTGTTTGACAGTCAAACAGCGGTCGAACAGCGTCTCAACATGGCCTTTATCTGTGTATGGTATGGCCATATTATCTCTATGGTATGGTCATATTACAGTATGTCTAAGTATGGGATGGTCATATTATACGTTATATGTATGGTTTGGTAGTGACTAGCTATTGGGGTGAGAAGGTAACAGTTACACCTAGGACATGGTACTTGAATGAACACTGCAGAGACACCATCATGTGTCTCGAGGTCAGTGAACTAGCTAGACCTTCCTCTGGGAAGGAACAACCAAGCCAAGGAAGGAAACCACCCAAGCAAGGTATCCATCCACAGACAGCTGTTTTGGGGTGTTTGCCCCTCATCAGTATGGATAGGATTCTCCCTAGTGGGAGCAATGACTAGTAAGTGCATGCAAAAGGATGCTGGTTGACCTCAGGGAGATGAACCAAAACACCACAGAGACACTATCACGTGTCTTGACATCAGTGTATTCTAGAACATTGCCCCCTGGGAAATCAAATATGCAAAAGAACACTGCAGAGACACCATCACGTGCCTTGACATCAGAGAGCTAGCCAGACCTTTCTCCGGGAAGGAACAACCAAGCCAAGGAATGTCTCCAATCTAGGAAACCACCCAAGCAAGGTATCTATCCACAGACAGCTGTTTCGGGGTATTTGCCCCTCATCAGTGTGGATAGGATTCTCTCTAGTGGGAGCAATGTCTAGTAAGTGCATGCAAAAGGACTTTTTGCATGGTACTTAAAAGACCCAAAGACCCCTCTAGCCCATACCTGTGAATTGGGGGCTTTAATCCAGGTATAGTAATTTCCAATGATGCCTTTGCCTAGAAGCAATGTTATAATGAAAAATACCTCCATAGGGTTTGCTCATAATGAAGGCCACAACACTTTACCCATTACATAAGGGGCTCATATGAATGGAAGAAGTAGTCAACGCCTATAGCGCCCCCATATAATAGTGACATATTTGCACCCTGCACTATAATCTACAGTGAACGATATCAACCTGTAGATACTTTAAAAATATATTGTCCTCCAGAGGGGTCACTGTGAAGGCGACACTTTGCTTCTTCCGCTTTTTGGGGTTAATTTGCCTTCTTTTTTACGAGTATGGTGTTTGGAACTCTCACTCGGGGGGCCGTGCTAATTTATTTTTTTAATTAGTTTCTGGACGGAAGACAATTACCACGCCGGTGTATTTAGAATGTTCTTAATTAAAAAACGAGTAAATTATATTTTGTGTTTACATAATACCAAATTCTAAGCTAGTCACCTGGAGTACGGCGGGGGGCGGGGGACGGGGGGGGGCTCTAATTTATACTGCTCGTAAAACCCCCTAAACTGCTGATTGTAAGACAAACAATGGCGATGAGTAAATGGAAATGTGTCTTCTTCTGCATATGGGGAGATTGCCGTGTTATTGTCTTCTTTATCGCATAGCAATTGTTTTATTCTGTGAATTAGAATCGATATTTGATGCCGTTTTTTGCGGACTAGAACTAAGAGTTTGTACCGTGACAAGAGTTTGGTGGTTCTCCTCATGATAGATCGTCAATGGCTAATGTACAGTATGGCTCCATACATTATGAAGTGGTTGTTTTGGGTACTGCAGCTCAGCTGTCATTCACGTAAAAAGGTACTCCAGCAATTTTTTTTTCTTTTTAGATCAACTGGTGCCAGGGAGTTATATACTGTTTATCATTTACTTCTCTCAAAATCTTAAGTCTTCCAGTACTTATCAGCTGCTGTATGTCCTGCATGAAGTGGTGTATTCTTCCCAGTCTGACAGTGATCTCTGCTGCCACCTTTGTCCATGTCAGGAACTGTCCGGAGCAGCATAGAAAACCTCTCCTCCTCTGCACAGTTCCTGACATGGACAGAGGTGGCAGCAGAGAGCACTGTGTCAGACTGGAAAGAATACACCACTTCCTGCAGGACATACAGCAGCTGATAAGTACTGGTAGACTGGAGATTTTTTTTAAATAGTAAATTACAAATCTGTATAACTATCTGACACCAGTTGGTTTGCAGGAGAAATATTTACACCGGAGTACCTCTTTAATTCATTTAAAAAAAAAAATGTATACCATATATTTTAGAGCTTATGGACAAGATGTCCTGTTCAAGATCCTCATTTTTTGGTTAAAGCACGGAGCGTCTCTCCTCCCGAATGACATGTCCTGTCCTGTTCTACATTGATTTAAAAGGGTACTTCAGGGAAATTCAACTGGTACCAGAAAGTTATATAGATTTCTAATTTGCGTCTATTAAAAAAAACAAACTCCAGACTTCCAGTACTTATCAGCTACTGTATGTCCTGCAGGAAGTGGTGTATTCTTTCCAGTCCGACACAGTGCTCTCTGCTGCCACCTCTGTCCATGTCAGGAACTGTCCAGAGCAGGAGACGTTTTTCTATGGGAATTTGGATAGTTCCTGACATGGACAGAGGTGGACATGTGAAACTCCACTCTGCCTTTTCTTCTTGATGACAGTAGCAGGAAATAACACTGTAGAATCAGACTACATGGGCTTCTGTTTGTAGTCTGTAACCATGGAGATTAAACCCCCTTCATGGCCCTAGATGATAAAGGATGTTACCATTAACCTTTTCACTACCCTAGACAACCAGGGATGTAACTATACACACCCTACATGACTCTAGGTTACTAAGAATATTCACATGAACCCCTTAACTACTCTAAAGGGATGTTATTACTTGATGTTTACTATACACTGGGGCCTCGGTTTTCTGGTCTGAACATATGCTTAAAAGGGTTGCTCACCAAAAAAAAAAAAATATATATATATATATATATATATATATATATATATATATATATTTATAATCATTGAATTTGTAATTTACTTCTGATAAAAAAAAATCTCCAGTCTCCCAGTACTTATCAGCAGCTGTATGTCCTGCAGGAAGTGGCGTATTCTTTTCAGTCTGACACAGTGCTTTCTGCTGCCACCTCTGTCTATGTCAGGAACTGTGCAGAGCAGGAGATGTTTTCTATGGGGATTTGCTGCTGCTCTGGTCAGAGAATACAGAGAAGAGAATACCCCACTTCCTGCAGGACTTACGGCAGCTGATAAGTACTGGAACACTGGAGATTTTTTTTTTTTATAGAAGTCAATTAAAAATCTTATCTGACACCAGATTATTTAAAAGAAAAGAGGAGTACCCCTTTAAATGACCACTGTGTAATACCCTATTCCACCTGTAGTGGTGCTGTAGAGTATATAAACACCTACACCTGATCGCTGTTATCACTTAGAGTAAGATTGGAGTTGTTGTGGTTTATTCCGTCTTGCTCCCGGTTTGTATTGCGCTCAGGTGTTCGTTGACTTCAGGTCATTTATTATACATGTCTTATAAGAGCGAGTAGCGCCTACTTTTTCTCGATGACGTCTTGGGACCCACGTGAGGGAGAAGGTCTCAGATCTTCCACTAGCTCCATTCTTGGGCACTACGAGGCACTTTATAGCTTCCTTTACAGACGTAGATGTCGGCTCTTAGATGAGGCAAGGAAAGCCTCGGAGATCTCATTAGAATTGCACCTTCTGCAAATAAACTCCGGCTTTTACTATTCACCGACATCAAATATGCAGCAGCTGCAGCTCAGAGAGGGAGGAAACTTCTTAGGCCTTACATCTGATATATCTATATATTCATATTCTATACGGCTGCTTTGTTCTGATCAGGGACTATACTTGCCTTGAAGTCTTGGATGTTTGTATGTGGATATACTGTATACAAGGATATGGCTATGGAGAGGAGACTAGGTAGCACGGCCCCAGGTCAAGTCTTAGGTGGGGACAATGGGTGAGAATACCCATCTCGGTATACATTTCTGATCCTTCACGACTTTCGTAAGTGACTGTATGAGGGTTTATGGAGTGGGCTCAGCTGGCTAAACACAGTAGCTATCTGCTGCTGACACCACTTGTTAATGACTGAGATCAGCGATCACACTGATGCCAGTCACTTAACCTATATGTCAATAGCACTTAAAGAGGAAAAAAAAATTCTTTAAAGCTACACTATTTGTAAATTGCTTCTATTTAAAAATCTCCTGTCTTCCACTACTTATCAGCTGCTGTATGCCATGCTGGAAGTGTTTTTTTTTTTCGGTCTGATACAGTGCTTTCTGTTGCCACCTCTGTTGAAAGGAGGAGAGGTTTTCTATGGGGATTTGCTGCTGCTCTGGACAGTTCCTGACATGGACAGATGTGGCAGCAGAGAGCGCTGTGTCAGACTGGAAAGAATACACCACTTCCTGAAGGACATACAGCGGCTGATAAGTACTGGAAGCATTAAGATTTTTTTATAGAAGTAAATAAGAAATCTATATATCTTTATGACACCAGTTGATTTGAAATAAAAGTGTTTTATTTTTATTTTTTTAATGGAGTTCACCTTTAAGGCATTTAGGGGCCAGTCTGACAAGTGCAGTCCATTTGTGGAGTGCCGATCATTTATTAAAGGGGTACTCCGGGTTATGTGTATTTTCAGTGTACGGCCGGGGAGGGGGTGAATATAGAAGCCACTGGTCACTTACCTCCCCGGTTCCAGCGCGGGGTTCCTGCCTTGGTCACCGAATAGCAGAGCTGCCTTGAGACGTCACGTCTCAAGCAGCAGCTCAGACCAGGAAGCGGCAGTCGGACGGGAGAACGGGGAGACACAATCTGGGACCTGGAACCGGGGAGGTAAGTGACCGGCAGCTTCTATATCCACCCCCTCCCCGGCCATACAGGAAAATACACATAGCCCGGAGTACCCCTTTAATTATCTGTAACAGTGAAGTCCTGTAACAGTAAAGCTTTGATTTTACAGCTGAGTGCAATGCGTTGAGCCGCATAAGCAGTCAAATGATTGCTTAGAAAAGTCCCCGAAGCTAAGGCTGGGTTCACACTACGTTTTTGCAATTCGTTTTTTCTTTTCATCCATTTTTGCCAAATGCATTTGCGTGCATCCGTTTTGATCCGTTTCTCCATTGACTTCCATTATAAAAAGAAAAAAATATTAAAACGCATGTTTTTTTTTTTTAATGTAAAGAAAATCATACTTGCCTTATTTTGTATACTTTAAAAAAACGGATGCGTTTTGATCCTTTTTTAAAAAAATTTGTTTCTACTATGGAAGTCAATGGAAAAACGTATCAAAACAGATGCATCCGTTTTTTCCCCAAAACGGATGAGAAAAAAACGGATTGCAAAAACGTAGTGTAAACCCAGCCTTAAAAAAAAAAAAAATCTTTAAAAAGTTATAAAACGTGGGTGGCTGATACCAGAGGACGCCCTCAGAGCCCTATACTGGAGACATGAGAGGAGCCTTTACCCTATTGGACAGGTGGTCTCTATTTGAGGTGGTTTCTATAGTAAAATTTAGCTACAATCCCTGTAACCTGTATAGTGTATAATATCCGTCCAGATGTCTCTCCGCACATAATCCCCAGTCTGTGCGCTCTATTATTGTGTATCCGCGGACTCTGGTGATTTCCCTTCTCCGTCGGATCATTTGCGCAGCGTTTCCTTCTACTTTATTTGTTTTCTTCTTGTTTGTTGATTAATATTTTCATTTGCTCAGCTTGATATTTGTTATAATGTAGCGCACTGTATATAGCGGGTTGTCGTGGTAACCGGCCGCTTATTAAAAGCTTAGACACCTGTTAAGGCCGCGATTTGTTGGGAGTATCAGCCGAGGGAATTAATTTTAGATCCTGTCGGAGAGATTGTGGAGGTGTTCATTTCATTTATAGCCTCCTGGGAGAGCGATCCCGCCCGCTCTACTTATATACTAAACGCAGAGGTGGAAGCAACCATCACGTCTGTACAGATTCCTGGGGACAGTGTAACTACTGCAGGGTGTGATCTATGACATAAGGTACAGCTGCTCCTCTGCAGGTAAGACATGGACCAGTACTGATGGTTAGGTCACTTAAGGAGAATATAGCCCCCCCCCCCCCCAAAGTGCAGAATATAGACCCCTCCTGAGGTGCAGAGTATAGACCCCTCCTAAGGTGCAGAATATAGACCCTCCTGAGGTGCAGAATATAGACCCCTCCAGAGGTGCAGAGTATAGACCCCTGCTAAGGTGCAGAATATAGACCCTCCTGAGGTGCAGACTAGAACCCTCCTGAACTACAGAACATAGCCCCCCCCCCCTCAAAGTGCAGAATATAGACCCCTCCTGAGGTAAAGAGTATAGACCCATCCTGAACTACAGAATATAGACCCCCCCTCCCGCCAAGGTGCAGAATATAGACCCCTCCTGAGGTTCAGAATATAGACACTTCCTGAAGTGCAGAATATAGACCCCTCCTGAAGTGCAGAATATAGACCCCTCCTAAAGTGCAGAATATAGACCCCTCCTAAGGTGCAGAATATAGACCCTCCTAAAGTGCAGAATATAGACCCCTCCTAAAGTGCAGAATATAGACCCCTCCAGAGGTGCAGAATATAGACCCCTCCAGAGGTGCAGAATATAGACCCCTCCTAAAGTGCAGAATATAGACCCCTCCTAAGGTGCAGAATATAGACCCTCCTAAAGTGCAGAATATAGACCCCTCCTAAAGTGCAGAATATAGACCCCTCCAGAGGTGCAGAATATAGACCCCTCCAGAGGTGCAGAATATAGACCCCTCCAGAGGTGCAGAATATAGACCCCTCCAGAGGTGCAGAATATAGACCCCTCC
The DNA here is from genome assembly GCF_027789765.1 of Dendropsophus ebraccatus. Lineage (NCBI taxonomy): Eukaryota > Metazoa > Chordata > Amphibia > Anura > Hylidae > Dendropsophus > Dendropsophus ebraccatus. The sequence goes on from NC_091457.1 coordinate 12,914,633, forward strand.
TAAAGTGCAGAATATAGACCGCTCCAGAGGTGCAGAATATAGACCCCTCCTAAAGTGCAGAATATAGACCGCTCCAGAGGTGCAGAATATAGACCCCTCCAGAGGTGCAGAATATAGACCCTCCTAAAGTGCAGAATATAGACCCCTCCTAAAGTGCAGAATATAGACCCCTCCAGAGGTGCAGAATATAGACCCCTCCAGAGGTGCAGAATATAGACCCCTCCTAAAGTGCAGAATATAGACCCCTCCAGAGGTGCAGAATATAGACCCCTCCTAAAGTGCAGAATATAGACCGCTCCAGAGGTGCAGAATATAGACCCCCTCCTAAAGTGCAGAATATAGACCGCTCCAGAGGTGCAGAATATAGAACCCTCCAGAGGTGCAGAATATAGACCTCTCCTAACGTGTAGACTATAGACCCCTCCTGAATTGCAGAATACAGACCCCCCTGAAGTGCAGAATATAGATCCCTCCTAAAGTGCAGAATATAGACCCCTCCTGAAATGTAGAATATAGACCCCTCCTGAAGTGCAGTGTCCAATTTATGGGGGAAATCCCACCCTGAGGACTCCATCGTCTGTACAGAGAGATTCCTAGGGACAGTGTAACTACTGCAGGGTGTGATCTATGACATAAGGTACAGCTGCTCCTCTGCAGCTAAGACATGGACCAGTACTGATGGTTAGGTCACTTAACCCCTCCTGAAGAGGAGAATATAGCCCTCCCTCCAAAGTGCAGAATATAGACCCCTCCTGAAGTGCAGAATATAGACCCCTCCTAAAGTGCAGAATATAGACCTCTCCTGAAGTGCAGAATATAGACCTCTCCTAAAGTGCAGAATATAGACCTCTCCTGAAGTGCAGAATATAGACCTCTCCTAAAGTGCAGAATATAGACCCCTCCTAAAGTGCAGAATATAGACCTCTCCTGAAGTGCAGAATATAGACCCCTCCTGAAGTGCAGTGTCCAATTTATGGGGGAAATCCCACCCTGAGGACTTCATTGTCCGTACAGAGAGATTCCTGGGGACAGTGTAACTACTGCGCGGTGTGATCTATAAACATAAGGTACAGCTGCTCCTCTGCAGGTAAGACATGGACCAGTACTGATGGTTAGGTCACTTAACCCCTCCTGAAGAGGAAAATATAGCCCTCCCTCCAAAGTGCAGAATATAGACCCCTCCTGAACTACAGAATATAGACCCCTCATTAACTACAGAATATAGACCCCTCCCCCCGAGGTGCAGAATATAGACCCCTCCTGAGGTGCAGAATAGACCTCTCCTGAAGTGCAGAATATAGACCCTCCTAAAGTGTAGAATATAGACCCCTCCTGAGGTGCAGAATATAGACCCCTCCTGAAGTGCAGAATATAAACCCCTCCTGAGGTGCAGAATATAGACCTCTCCTAAAGTGTAGAATATAGACCCCTCTTGAAGTGCAGAATATAGACCCCTCCTGAAGTGCAGAATATAGACCCCTCCTAAAGTGCAGAATATAGACCCTCCTGAGGTGCAGAATATAGACCCTCCTGAGGTGCAGAATATAGACCCCTCCTAAGGTGCAGAATATAGACCCCTCCTAAAGTGCAGAATATAGACCCCTCCTGAAGTGCAGAATATAGACGACTCCTGAGGTACAGAATATAGACGACTCCTGAGGTGCAGAATATAGACCTCTCCTAAAGTGTAGAATAAAGACCCCTCTTGAAGTGCAGAATGTAGACCCTCCTAAAGTGCAGAATACAGACCCTCCTGAAGTGCAGAATATAGACCCTCCTGAAGTGCAGAATATAGACCCTCCTAAAGTGCAGAATATAGACCCTCCTGAAGTGCAGAATATAAACCCCTCCTGAGGTGCAGAATATAGACCTCTCCTAAAGTGTAGAATATAGACCCCTCTTGAAGTGCAGAATATAGACCCCTCCTGAAGTGCAGAATATAGACCCCTCCTAAAGTGCAGAATATAGACCCTCCTGAGGTGCAGAATATAGACCCTCCTGAGGTGCAGAATATAGACCCCTCCTAAAGTGCAGAATATAGACCCCTCCTGAAGTGCAGAATATAGACGACTCCTGAGGTACAGAATATAGACGACTCCTGAGGTGCAGAATATAGACCTCTCCTAAAGTGTAGAATAAAGACCCCTCTTGAAGTGCAGAATGTAGACCCTCCTAAAGTGCAGAATACAGACCCTCCTGAAGTGCAGAATATAGACCCTCCTGAAGTGCAGAATATAGACCCTCCTAAAGTGCAGAATATAGACCCTCCTGAAGTGCAGAATATAGACCCCTCTTGAAGTGCAGAATATAGACCCTCCTGAAGTGCAGGAGATAGACCCCTCCTAAAGTGCAGAATTTAGACTCTCCTGAAGTGCAGAATATAGACCCCTCCTAAAGTGCAGAATATAGACCCTCCTGAAGTGCAGAATATAGACCCTCCTGAAGTGCAGAATATAGACCCTCCTGAAGTGCAGAATATAGAACCTCCTGAAGTGCAGGATATAGACCCTCCTGAAGTGCAGAATATAGACCCTCCTGAAGTGCAGGATATAGACCCCTCCTAAAGTGCAGGATATAGACCCCTCCTAAAGTGCAGAATTTAGACTCTCCTGAAGTGCAGAATATAGACCCCTCCTAAAGTGCAGAATATAGACCCTCCTGAAGTGCAGAATATAGACCCTCCTGAAGTGCAGAATATAGAACCTCCTGAAGTGCAGAATATAGACCCTCCTGAAGTGCAGGATATAGACCCCTCCTAAAGTGCAGGATATAGACCCCTCCTAAAGTGCAGAATTTAGACCCTCCTGAAGTGCAGAATATAGACCCCTCTTGAAGTGCAGAATATAGACCCCTCCTAAGGTGCAGAATATAGACCCCTCCTAAAGTGCAGAATATAGACCCCTCCTAAAGTGCAGAATTTAGACCCTCCTGAAGTGCAGAATTTAGACCCTCCTGAAGTGCAGAATATAGACCCCTCCTGAAGTGCAGAATATAGACCCTCCTAAAGTGCAGAATATAGACCCTCCTAAAGTGCAGAATATAGACCCCTCCTGAAGTGCAGAATATAGACCTCTCCTAAAGTGCAGAATATAGACCCTCCTAAAGTGCAAAATATAGACCCCTCCTGAAGTGCAGTATCCAATTTGTGGGGGAAATCCCACCCTGAGGACTTATTAAAAAAAAAAGTTATAAAATAGTTGTAAAATATACTTGAGCAGGAGTCTCCTTCTGGGAAGGGTTGTGGTAGAGTTACCCATGCTGCACCTATAGGTCACAGAAGATGGGGGCGCCAACATTTATCTTGTCCCCTAGTTCTTCGCTTTGATGGTTTCTTCTTCTTCCCATAATGCAGTATACCACTTATAGGAGAACTGGGGGCACCAGGTCGGATTAGTTCTGCCCCGTCCAGCTCTTGGCTTTTCTCTCTGTATTTTCTCTTCGGACAACTTTTCCTTCCACTTAGTATTGTGAGAACATAGTAAAAACCTCCATCAGCCGATTCCTGGGAGACCCCGCTGCACACATAAGGGTTTTAGTGGCTCGGAGTCCTCTGAATTTCTATCATCCACTTTATTGGATAGTGGAATATTGAACCAGTTACTATGAAGGCCGGAAAATTCCTCCGGGATTGCTTCTTTTTTTTTTTCTTCTTTGCTTCTACCTTGTCAAGAAAAGTTCAGAGTTTTTTTTTTTTTTTTTTTTTTTTTTTAATAAATGCTTCAGGTCTCCGAAATTAAGAGATAAAAGGGAAGAGCAGAGAAGTCGGCAGATTTACCATTTACAATATTTCTTTCAATAAAATCTTGGTGGTTGAGCTCTGAGC